>NC_068982.1:33136475-33138784 GCF_001194135.2 Octopus bimaculoides
TATATATATATACATATATACATATATATATATATATGTATATATACACCACACAAAATACGCACTTACAGACACGCACATAGGCATGGTAAACAACATGTTTACATTATGTATGTACGCATCTACGTATGTATGTACGCATCTATGTATGTACGTACTTATATGTAATTTCATAGTTCTGTTTGCCATTACTTGTCACTGTAATAACAGCAATGTCTCAAGGCCAGGTTGTGGTAAAAGGAGAAAATATCCAACAGAAACAAGCGATTATCAAACTGAAATGAAAAGACAAAACTATGTTGTGTGTTCCGCATAACTTGAGCCTTTTTTAACCTCATTTCATTTAATCCAAAATGAATTGCTTTCTTTATTGTCTGAAATGGCTCAAGTACTTAGTTCTAATCCAGTCTAAGACTGTTTCCTTTGTATCAGCAATGTTTTCTTAAGGAATTACCCTGAGTTTGTTCGATGTTAAAAGAAAATTATTGAATGCTCTAAAGTTAACTTAAATGTTTTTTGTGCTATTCAAGTGCACAGACATGTTGTTGTTCTCAGGTATAGTACACCCAGAATGACTTTGTTTCTCCATTTTAAAGACGATTTGCTACGATATGGGGGTGGATATTTAGCTGCTGTGTCCGGCAGTTTCAAGTGATTACTTCGAGAGTTTCACGTTGGTTCAAATGCAGTAGGTTAATTAGAGGAGGTTTCCTTCAAGAATTAGAAGGAAAAAAAGGCTGTAAACAAAGAAAAGATGAGATTTGGATTAAATTCTACATATAGTTAGATCTAACTTTATTTAATGAAATTGATAAAAGAAATAAACTAAAATGTTTTAAATGACGGGAGATATTTTAAACAGATGGTTGTTTCTGTATAATATAAGTTACTGGTTTTTGTGGGTTTATTGCATGGAACTGTAACTTTTGCTATAATTATAAAGTTTATTTCTTCAGTGCGAAGACGCATGGCCAAGTGGCCAGGGTTTTGCACGCAAGATCGTGGTTTCAATTCCTAGACTGGGTGATGTGTTGTGCTCTTGACTAAAACACTTCATCTAACGTTGTTCTACGATCACTTCGACACTTGACGCGTGGTACACCGTGTACCTGTTCAGGCAACGTCGATTTGATGGAGACAGTGAGCTAATGTACAGCACATGCATTTGATCATTATAAACAAATCATTTGTGCAGGTCGTCCGGCAAAAGCTGAACACTCATACGTCGTCTTGGCAGAAGAGTGCATCATTGTTTCTTCAGTATCAATTAATTAGACATCAAGATGATGTTTTCTTCTTTAGGTGTTAGACCCCAACCAAATTTGTTGGAAGGTTATAGACAAATATATTGATTCCAGTATTTTACTGCTACTTAATTTTATTGAAAGGTACTTAATTTTATTGACAAGCAAAGTTAATCTCAGCGGAGTTCGAACTCAGCAACCAGGTGTTAATATAATAAATTTAAGTGAATACTATGTTGGACGAAATTGCTCCATCATCCTTCTAAAAATTTAGTTTCTAAAAGTATTTCTCATGCTTGCAATATTTACATTGCAGGAAAGGCGGAGAGCTGGCAGACACGTTAGCGCGCCGGACGAAATACTTCGCGGTATTTTGTCGACCGTTACGTTCTCAGTTCAAATTCCACCGAGGTCGACTTTGCTTTTCATCCTTTCGGGGTCGATAAATTAAGTACCAGTTACGCACTGGGGTCGATGTAATCGACTTAATCCTTTTGTTTGTCCCCTCTATCTTTAGCCCCTTGTAGGCAATAAAGAAATAAGAAACGTTAGCACGCCGGGCGAAATGCTTAGCCGTATTTCGTTCTGAGTTTAAATTCGGCTGAGGTCAACTTTGCTTTTCATCCTTTCGAATCGATAAATGAAGTCTCAGTTGCGTATCAGGGTCGATCTAATCGACTGGCTCCCTCCCCCAGAATTTTGGGCCTTGTGCCTAGAGAGAAAAGAATATTTACATTGTAAGAACGTTTCTGATACGTCATAAAAGATCACTCTTATATGTACAGTTCAGACGAACAACTTTGTCTGAACTAACAAGCTGTTAGATAGCCGTTGAATCTACTGAGTTCATCTGCTCTTTTATTGATTTTGTTTTATGGCCAGCAAAGAGTTCAACGAAAACCATGGTATTTACCAAGCATGCTTGTAGGGTTGCCGGTTTTGTTGTATATTGTACTGGGCTACATGTTACCAGTAGCACTAAGAGTAACATGGCATAGATACATACATACATACATGGTGGTGCACCAGCATGACCGCAGCCACCTGGCTAAAACACATAAATAA
>NC_068982.1:33138794-33141809 GCF_001194135.2 Octopus bimaculoides
TATATATATATATATATATATATATATATATATATATTATCCGAAATATGTAGTATTATACATCCACCACGGCTGATCTTACCAATCGGTTTCGTGCAATGAATACAATGGAGCGTTAGGTAACAATCGGATTACATAACATTACGCACATCAGAGTTAGTCGTTATGGAAGCGGGGTGCTGAAAAATTTCTAGCTTTGGATACTTAAAAATGAAAGACATACATACATACATACATGCATACATACATAAACACACACGCATACATACATACATACATACATACATACATACATACATACATACATACATACATACAAGAGAAAGAAAGTAACTATGGACTACTGCTTCGAAACCACCAGCTTCTATACCTAGATAAATTCACATTTTTATTAACAATAACTGTTGCACTTGGTTTTGTGAGTAAGTATCTAAGTGGTAATCTGGCGTTTTCAGAAAAAGAAATTATCCAGATAACTCACACGTTAAACTATAATCTGTAAGCGGAACAGTAAAAATATACAAGACTTCCTCAAGTTTAACACGTGACAATGCTTTTGCTATCTACTCTCCAACGATGGTGCTTTGTATCTGTGTCTCTGTTACACACCAACTCTTTCTTTACACGAAGATTTCAAATAATTAGAAATAGACGAGAACTTACACACACACACACACACACACACACAAAGCATACATATATATATACATCAGGCATACATGCATGCATGCATGCATACATACATACATACATACATACATACATACATACATACATACATACATGAAAATGTTCACACGTACATGCGTGCAAATGTACATCATTGCTGTCAACACTTTTGTAGTATCTGGGTTGAACTCGGTCGAAAGAAAAACATAAACAAATTAATCGTATATCAGATAATTTAAATAATTCTTTAGTTTCCATTACATTTATGAGAAAAAACGAATAACAATTCTCTTGTGTAAAGTGCTGATATATTGTACTCAAATGCTTAAATTCTTAACTACTCAGCTTGATAAACAATTAGAGTAAAAATGCCTTTGTGAGGAACATAAGACCTACTACTTTCACAAGCCAGGAATTCAACAGTGTTAGCATCGTATAAGTTACTTTATTGCCATTCCAATTCTTGACCAGACGACCTTTATTTCATGCTAGTATTCTTTACAATTTGTTACTTTGCATTTTAGGAAACCTGATAATATTATTTTTAATTCTTGAAAAATATTAGGAAAAAATTTTTGACCATGTCACTTTTCTTGAGTTACACATTCTAAATATTTAAGCTAAGTTCAGGTTAGCATTCTGTATATCTTACTTAATGTGGTAATACTGTAACAAAAGCACAACTCGGCAGAAAGCACTTCATACAGACGTAAAGTGCTAAAAGGCACAGAAGTGTAACAGTAGCAGATGAAAAGCATCTTAGAGCGGTGGAAGAACAGCTACATCCCGGAATTTCTACGTATTTTCGCATCATTAGTAACAAGTATCCACGATCGACCGAACGTTTAGACAACTTCGCCTCTACTAATAAAGAAAAAAGTGGTTAATAAATCACTGGTGTGGCAAGCAGTTGGCAGGCTGAGTAAAATTTCGTTTATTAACGACGCAAACAATATTAGTTCAGAGCAGCATATTATATATTTTATTTAACGTGGACACACTGTAAGAAAGGTACAACACTGCGGCACCCGTCTTGAGAAAGTATCTCGTATAGACGTGTAGTACTAAAAGTGGATACATGCTACCAATGATGCGCAAATACGCAGAAATCCCGGATCTGGCAATTCCGCCGTCGCTCCTAGACGCTTTTCATTTGCAGCTGATACTTCTGTGCTTTTTAGCACTATACGTCTATACGAGATGCTTTCTCAAGACCAATACTGCAATGCTGTGGTTTCCATACAGTATATCACGTTCAATAAAATATACTGAATACAATATTCAAAATTTCTGGGCCAATGAAGGAGCTCCTAGAAAGTTACACTGCAAGCGACTATTAGAAGCTAAATCGGCTAAAATCACTGTTGTCTTATAAAAAGGAAGGGCACACTTGGCAATGCAGTTATAGATCTAAAAATAGATGGTATGGTCACGGTTGGAATGCCTTTGATCATAGATCTGATCGCTCAAATGCTTTAAAGTATTTTTTCAATAAAAATACTTTGAAGTATTTTTATTGAAAAAATCACACTCACACAAATGTGTGTATGTGTGTGTGGGGGGGGGAGTAATTGAATTATATATTACGCACTTCATTCTTCTCTGTTATTGCACGTGATCTTCCGATCCACAGAAAAATTATCTTGCATGAAACCGTACTGTGACGCCAAAAAGTTTGTGGACCATTCATTGCCTTACAGCATATGTTCTGACTCTTGGCATTCTGAATTCGAATCCCGCCATAGCCTACTTGAGTGACAGATTTAATGAATCGATCGATTAAGCACCATCAGTTGGCACCTTAGGTACCATTATATGAGCCCATTTTGTTGCAAATTATCGGGTGTGGTATCCGACTTGAGGATGCTTTCTTTTCTGTCTCCCTCTCTCCCCCCTCTCTCTCTCTCTCTTCCCAGCTTCTATTCCCTCCCGCTCGTCAGTTTCGGAGTATTATTAAAGAGACCTGACCACTGCTTTATATCTTCACCAAAAGATCTTTTCTACTTCTGCCTTATCTTTTCACTGAAAAATTCCTTCTACTATAGGTGCAAGGCCCGAAATTTAGTGGGAGGGTGCTAATTAATTACATCGACCCCGAAAGGATGAAAAGCAAAGTCAGACTCGGCGGAATTTCGGCTCAGAGTGTAGAGCTGGATAAAATACCGCGAAGCATTTTGGCCGGTGTCCTAACAATTCTGCCAGCTCAGCACCTTATAATAATGGTTTAAAATTTTGGCAGAAGGCCAGGAATTTTAGGGGAGGAGTAAGTCGACTACATCGACCCCAGTGTATAAGTGTTGTTTATTTTATCGATCCCGAGAGAATGAAAGGTAAAGTCGGCTTCAG
>NC_068982.1:33142688-33143598 GCF_001194135.2 Octopus bimaculoides
GGAGCCATGTGTTGAGACGAATTCTTTGGGGTTTGAATAATTCACTTTTGGAAACATGGGTGTTTTGCTCAACATCCTTAAACAAACCTTATTCAGGGACCTTTTGAGCGGGATGGGCTACTCGACCTGAAGAAAATTCTAACTGGGCCCCACCTACGAGGTCATGCGCTGTTTATCTTTATATGAGATCACCACGTCGCGCACATATGGTTGTGATGCATGTGCCTGGTGTACCCTTATCAGATGGGTAGTCATGATGGGTATAATGGGCTTCGTATATTTTACCCCAGTGTCACTTTGATGGTATGCTTTGCTCTCTCACTCAATAATAATAATAATAATAACAATGATGATAATAATGATAATAATAATGATGATGATGATGATGATGATGATGATGATGATGATGATGATGTTGATGATGATGATGATGATGATGATGGTTTGAAATTTTAGCATAAGGCCAGTACCAGCATGACCGCAGCCCAAAAGCTGAAACAAGTGGAAGACAGATAAAAGACAAAAGAACGCAACTAAAGAAAGAGATAAATACCATTTTATCGTTACACGGTAAGGTTATTAACTCGAATTCGAGAGATTGTTGAATCTTCCTCATTCCCACGATTGTTTTTTTTTGTTTTGTTTTTTTTTTGTTATCTGTCACTACTGTGTCAGTACACAGCATTTCCGCCGTAAAACACAATTATTTAATACGTACATGCATTAGCTGCAAATGTAGCAGCTTCATCATATTCGTATGCGAGCGCCAGGCGAAGCTTGCTACCTTCACATTTAGATATGCATGAACAAATATATGTAGCACTCTGCGCATGCTTTGCTTACCTATATCGTTGCATTATATTATTCATATTTCTACTCACCTACGAATATATATATATATATATATATA
>NC_068982.1:33145458-33146711 GCF_001194135.2 Octopus bimaculoides
CTGGACGCTCAGGAAAGGAAAGAAAAGAAAGAGGATTTCACGTTTCGAGCAAGTTTATGTGTGTGAACATACATACACACACCTTCATATTTATCATGAATTGCAATCATCTTCCATTGGAATTCTCTTTTTTTCTTTTCCTCCTCCATCGTTACATCTCTCACCTGATTTTCTTCATTTTATAGTTTTATATTAAACACCTAAATATGCTGATATAAAATAATCTATTTTAAGAGTAAATTTTGGTGTGAATACTTAAATATCATGTTTAATACAAATAACTTTGGATGGTAAAAAGTTTGAAGCCTATTCTCTTTGGGTCCTACAAATAGCCATCGACAGTTTTTCAATCTAAGCTTCTTTTTTTAACACAGTATATTACCTGCTGTTATAGTTGTAGCCATTTTGTGACTCACCGTTAAAATTGTTTGTTTCACATATTCTCGAAGATTCAATATTTTAATGATGTAAACATACTTTTATACTAATCATATACAGAATGATAATTTTCTCTGATATACTTATTCTTTTCATATAAAGAATACAAACATTTCCTCCGAAGTAGCACCCACACTTTCTTTCGTGTCGTTTCATTATAGAATTACCATATCAAAGTCATAGAGACATATGAGTCATAAATACTGAGAACTGCGTAGGCTGAGTCTACCTTTAGCTATATGGTTTCTTCTTGTGCCTATCAAGCTGTTTGTAGCACCTCCGTAAACATAACATCTCTTCTGCCTATGATCTGTTCACACTGCTATTTTTATTTCAGTTGTGATTGTCACTCAGAAAAGTACTTTGAAATGTTCATATGAACGTCATGAAGACTGGTTGAAAAGTAACGGTAGAATGGTTAAAACAAACTGCATCGTCAGCACTTTCATTCGTATTTACTCAGTAACTAAAATTCTTCTCTTTTGAAACTCTTAACTTACATATGTCTAAAAGAATTCTAAAATATAGAATTGTTGAATCCTTCTTCTTTTATCTTCTATTTGTTTTACTCATGGGATTTCGACCAAGCTGGGGCACCGCCTTAAAGGATTTAGTCGAAAAACATCGACCCAAGTACTTATAATGCTTTTTAAAGTCTGCTACTTATTCCATCGGCTTATTTTTCAAACACAGCTATGTTACCGGCATACAAATAAGCCAACAACGACAGTCAAGTTGTGGCTGAGGGTTAAAAACGAAGATACACACACAGGCATATATATATATATATATATATATATATATATATATATATA
>NC_068982.1:33146927-33149549 GCF_001194135.2 Octopus bimaculoides
TGTGTGTGTGTGTGTGTGTGTGTGTGTGTGTGTGTGTGTGTGTGTGTGTGTGTTTGTAAACAAATCAGAAAATCTTTGTAAGCTACGAGTGAGCTCATATATACGTATATTTGGATGCACTCCACGCGCGACAATTATTCCATTCAGATTTCGACTCTTATTGTTAATTGCCTTAAACTCCCACCGTTGCATATTCACGCGGTGTCCTGCGCAGACTGAGGTGGACTATAACGTAATATAAAGAGTACATCAATAATAACAGAACTTAGTACTTCTTTATTTCATCCGTTATATATGTTTAATATTTGATAACACATGCTGTCACACTATAAATGCAATCCGTTTGCTGCAGTTCGCAAGAGAAGCACCCACAGATACTGAAACATATGTAATAGATGAAATAAAGGAGTACGAAGTTCAAGCCCATGTTCTTTTTTCTATCATTATATAGATAGATAGATAGATAGATAGATAGATAGATAGATAGATAGATAGATAGATAGATATTCGTTCGTCCGCTTTTCCATGCTATCATTTCAAAAATATCGATTGTGCTTCTCAATTAAAATTTAAAATATTCATTAGTCAATTATGCTCGACTACAGTTTTCCTGAGACAAGTGTTATTGATTGAATCGATCCAGTACTTAGCTGGAGACATTTTCCAACCGACCTCGGAAGGATGAAATGTAAAAATAATAGCGATGAGATTTTATACTCAGTGCGTAAACGAACGTACTTGAGTACTGAAAAGATTTTTGCCTGGCGCTCTGCCACAATTTCTCTTGCTAAATAATTAAACAAATAAAGTCAAGGTATGGAATACACCAAATAAACCAAAATCGCCATTGTTATTGTAAGAAACCTTAAACAACTGTGTCCCAGGAACGTTGTTTTCCATCATTATTTTCGTCCTTGGGTTGTCACTGTCCCTCTGAAATAATGCAGCACATTTTATGCTGGTACGCCAGTAACTTGCCTTTGAATATATTATAAACTAGCGAATATAAACTAGTTTCATTTCGCAGCAAATTTTTCGGTACGTTTTCATAAATACAACTACGTACTACATAGTATTCTTCTGTTCTATGTTCGTCAGTTGTTATTGTAAGACTCTTAATTATGTTTATTGTATTCTATTGAGATACATGAGGAATAAAAATTAAGATATAAAGCATGTAACTACCTGAACAGATACGATATTAACTACCCATTCAGAGACACCTGGATTCCGATAAAGTAGTCAGCCTATCTGTTTCAGAGAGTTACTGATCAGAGTTATAAACAGTAGAGGCGTTCTATAAGTGAATAATATTTCAATAGTCTGGAATACTGAGCTCAGATCTTTCCATGGGCCAAATAACTTTCCTGGCTTCACTTAGCAAGATATATAATGATGTCAATAACGAATACTTTTACATCTTACTTATGATCATTGAGGTGCAAGTATGGCCGTTTGGCTAAGAAGGTCATTTCACAATTATTTGGTTCCATGTTCCATTCTTTCTGTGCGGCTCTGATATCAACAGATTTTCGTCATAGCTTCAGGTTGACTAAAGCCTTCTAGGATAAATATGGTAGGTGCAAACTGTGGAGAAGCCCCGCGGGTGAGAGACCGTTTCGGAAGTGATGTGCTTAGTCCATCGTCCGATAAAGCACCCACACCTTCTGGACTTCGGGTGTCTTTTAACAGATATCAGTCTCTTGCAAGCTTCTGGGTCTGTTCAACCGCCTGAGGATGACTTCATCCCTTCCTATCGCCAAATCATGGCGATTCTTAAAAGGTTCTTGGGCACTACAGTTCCTTCTCTGAATATGTCCATAGAAAAAAGCGATCAAATGATAGGCTACGACAAAAAAAAAAACCTGCCAACACTTTTGTGAAATTATATGAGGCTGATTAAATTTGACATTAAAAGCAACAAATCTTTCATCATTACGACCAACAATGCGACACCATTTCCATTTCCAATATTATAATTTAAGTAATTTGCTGACTAAGTTTTATCGAATGTTAATCACTTCCGGGAAATGTTAATCAACTCAGCATGTCTGGTTTCTGGATTAATGAATGAAACAAAAATAAAAGCCGTTATAAACCAACAAGTTAGAAATATAATATCTAGCATGGTGGAAGCTGTCTTGCATTAAAGGGTGACTTTTTGCTGAAGTTTAGTAATATCTCCTTACGTAATGGCAGAAACTTAAGTTGACATCTTTGAAATGTTACAGTTTAGTCTACATATCTACACTCGTCTGTATATGTGTGTGTATAAGAATATACATATGATCATATCTACACTTGCCTATGCATATGTGTGTATGATTATAATTATATGCATATAATTTTCTTTATAGACGAATGTATGTACATGTATAAGCAGGGATTTTTGCTTTTGAATAACTATGTGTATGGACGTATATACGCACATATGTAATAATATATATAAACATGTGTATATATGCGTGTGAGTGTGTGTGTGTGTATGTGTGTGTGCATATTCATTTACATAAATATAATATATACACATGCGTACGTATGCATACAAGTATTTATATATATATATATATATATGTATGTGTGTATATATATATATATATATATATATATATATATATATAT
>NC_068982.1:33150674-33151160 GCF_001194135.2 Octopus bimaculoides
TATATATATATATGCATATATGGGTACATGACGTCACAACACGTAAACAACAGGAAATACGAAATACGAAAACGACATGAAATACGAAGACAAACTTGGGTATGCAAATAGCGAGAGAAATAAATGGAAAATAAGACAAGTAACATAAAGAACGACCTGTCATCAGTTGTCGGCTGTCCATCTACTTCTCATTTCGAGCCGGAATGAATGAGTAGTAGATGGACATCCGAAAACTGATGACAGGTCGTTTTTATGTTACTTGGCCTTGTTTTCCATTTGTTTCTCTCATTCTTTACATACCCAAGTTTGTCTTCGTATTTCATGTTGAGAATATGTTGTCTATTGACTTTTTATACATGATAGGCCACTGGTAGCAAAATTTCTAAAAGAACTCACTACCCGATATTTTACGTATCTATGTATCTATCTATCTATATATATATATATATATATATAAGTCAGTAAATAGTGGGGTTGTGTTAACCG
>NC_068982.1:33151170-33156026 GCF_001194135.2 Octopus bimaculoides
CATACATACATACATACATACATACATACATACCCTGTTGATGTTGTTGAAATTCCTATAAAGGAGCCTTTCATCTAGGTTAGTAACCAGCTCTTACTCTATTGGCAAGAAATCTCGAAATAAAAACGGAATAATGACATACATACACAAGAAATTACATTCTACATAACACGAAAATATTACGTTGACATAAACTGAAGTGAATCAGGACAACTACGAATCTTCTTCGTAACCTAGAAAGTATTTGTTACTTAAATTAGTTTTGGTGGAATAACCCTGAAGGACTTTCGATTTTGACGGCCACAGAACAGAGATTTTGTCTGAATTATGGTCCTGCTCAGCTTCAAGCTCAGTACTTTTCGAACTTCATATGTTCTTTTAGTCGAAGTGTTTATATGTATGCATGTATGTATGTATGTATGTATTTGTATGTGTATATGTGTGTATGTATGTATGCATGCATGCATGCACGTTCTCTTTTATTTCCAACTATTTGAAATGTTCCTCTAAGGAAGGAACCTTTTCTAACAAAGATACAAAGCTCCGTCGTTGATATGTTGATAACAAAAACAACTTACATGTTTTAACTTGTATTTGTAATGTGCGAGTTAGAGAGTTGATTTGTTTTTTCTGAAAACCCTAGCTTATTCAGCTTCTTACTTAGAAAACCAAGTGCACCATGTAATACTGATATAAATGTGAATATATAATAGAATCTACGGGTTTCAGTTATCAGTAGTTATCTCCTCTTCCTTTGATATTCAAAGAATTATTCACATCAGTAGTGCAGCTGACCTCTATGAGACTACATACATATTCTTGTCTGTCTCAAACAACAATATCCGGCCCGTTAAGTTTACACTACTTTAAGCGACTTGCCGTCTCTCACTTTCACTGACACAAGCATTTCGTGGTTGAATACTTGCAGCTCTGTTTTCTTTGAGTTACAGTACAATCCTATCTTCCCCTATTCCTGCTGTAATCTGCTCAGCACCTCCTGAAAAAGATATCGTCGCAAAGAAAGCTCTTGCCTGGAGCGCATGCCGCAAATTGAGAAAGGTATGAAGTTTAAAGTTAATAAGGAAATTGAAAGTAAGATTGTTTCTGGCAACAGTGGAGTCTGTTCTTCTATACGGGGCTGAAACATGAACGCTCACTAAAGCATTGAAGAAGCAGTTGGACAGTTGTGATACGAGGATGCTTAGAATGGCACTGAATGTCTCCTGGAAGAGTCATACAACAAATGCCGACTTATACCAAGGACTACCAAAAGTAACATTGAATATACAGCATAGAAGGACGAGGCTAGTTGGACACTGCATCAGACATACCGATGAAATTGCTAACAAGCTAGTGCTCTGGCAACCAACGGAAGGAAGAACCAGGAAAGGAAGGAGGAAGACGACCAGTATCGACAACTTACAGGAGGATACTGGTATGGAAGGGGTACAGGAGCTGAGAACCATTATGGAAGATCGAGATTAGTAGGAAAACATGTGGAAACAGTCTTGGGGCGTCTTGAAGGACGACTTAGACGGACAGACAGACTGAGAGATGGATAAGTTTACACTTTACAATAGTTTTGATGGGTATGTTCCACCGGAATCCCTTACGTTAATGTTTGGTTATGTATCAGATGACAGGGGGATTCTCTATACAAGGTATTTGGAATAAATTTGACCATATTTTTATGTCTCCTTTTATCAAGAACAGGTTGATGCATTGGAGAGCATAAGGATTAAAGTTGTTGAGAAAAAGGTAGCTGATATGGAGGACTGGAAGACATCTGAGTATTGGAAAAGGGTTACTTGTATTATGATGATTTGCGCCGGGTATCAAAATTCCGACATCATGACTGCTGCTGAATGTTCTGTGAACACTGTAAAGACTGTAAAACGTGACATGAACATCATATGAAAACCAAGTTACCTCAGACTGTGATGGTCTTTGGGCGTGTCTCCAGTGCGAGTACGTCATGCTGGCCAACATCTTTGAACAGGGCATCTGATTCCATTCAGGAGAAGCTATGTGAATCTGATAGAAACTGGTCAACCCTGGCTGGAGACGGTTTCAGCCGGAAGATCATATGTGTGGAAGCAGGATCCGGTTACTTGCCATACCTCCGAAAACAGTCAGTCGTGATTGTCGGAGAATTTCTATGACTTTACCAGCTCCAATGTCTGCCTTCCTAATTCCTTCGATTGTAATCTTATTGGTTATTATGTATGAGGCACAGTTGAGAAAGACACCAACCGGTTTGCTTGCAACACCAAGGCCGAGATAGTGGCCAAGATCAAGGAAGCGTTCGAAGATCTTCCTAGGTGTACAGTGAAGTCATTTTATATATAAGAATATATTGCTAATTTAACATCTTAAAATAATTTTGGCGGGTTATAGTTCAAGACAGTTCGCGTTGGCCTAACACGAGGGAATTCGGTTTCAATCAAAATTCAATCATTTTGTGAGGGTTAACATTGCTTATTCATATTCAGCCAGAATATTAAGAACAAGTAATTTTATACAATTAGCTATTATTCTCTCTATTACAAGTATGACCTTGAGGCAAAATCATGTTGAATTGGTTTATGTTAATGTTGAGCAGTAATGTCATTGAAAACAATTATACGTATATGTACTTACGTCTGTTATTACTTGTATGTGCATATATTATGCTGTATAAGTTATAAGTTGTTGCTAGCAACCAAACGAAAAGGAATTCGGGCACGTTTATGCATAATTGAGTGGGGGGAAATAAATAAATGACTGGGTGTAGTTAAAGTTAAATTGATTCAAACACACTACAAAATTAATAAGAAAACGAATATAACACATATAAATATATATATATAAATAGAAAATTATAAGCTCACGAAATTATATGTTAGCAATTTTCATCAAAATTTTTATATAAATTGCAAATTATGCAAATCACCTTTACTTACATGAAAGAATATATTTTATCGTAGGAGCTCCCGGGACGGAAGTGCAATTTTCCTAATCGGTTTCAGAGAGATAAAATGAGGTTTAAATAGTTTGAAAATGTTGAGTAGGAATGCTGGAGCTTAGTGCATTGTAAGAACTTATGGGAGCAGAGAAAAATATGTATAATTAAATTCTTGGACTAAGGTAGCCTATGTAAGACTTAGCGCAGGTCTTACTGCAAAAGATCGGCACGGTGATGGAGTGTAGCCAATAAAGTCTGATAAATAATACCTGTTTTCCTTGTAGCACTAAAAGTACAGACTGAACACAACGTAATAATGCACCAATGTTTGAAGAATATCTACAAGGTATAAATTCTTATACATATATGTGTGTGCATATAGATATATGCATTCGTACATTCATACAGACGTACATTTGATATATATATATATATATATATATATATATATATATATATATATATATATATATATATATATATATATATATATATATATACACCTAAATATAAGTAAATTCCTAAGAAAATATTTTATTACTTAGAGGTAATACGTAAACACATTTCAATAACGATAAATTTTGATAGCAGACGCAAATATAATTAGTATTCCATCGGTTTCGCCGACTAGGGTTCCAGTTGATCCGATCAACGGAACAGCTTGCTCGTGAAATTAATGTGCAAGTGGCTGAGCACGCCACAGATACGCGTACCCTCAACGTAGTTCCCAGTGTGATTCAACGTGACACAGAATGTGACAAGGCCGGCCCCTTGAAATACAGGTACCACCCATTTTTACCAGCTGAGTGGATTGGAGCAAAGTAAAGTGTCTTGTTCAAGGACACAACGCGCCGCTGGGAATCTAAATCTTGACCTTACAGTTGTGAGCCGAATACCCTTAATCACTAACCCACGTGCCTTCACTAGACGCAAGTATAGCTGTGTAGTTAATAAGTCTTTTTCGCAACCGCAGGGTTTTGTGTTAAGTTCCACTGCACAGCACCTCGGAAGAGTAACTTCTTTTGTAACCTCAAACCGCCCCTTGTCTTGCAAATAAATCTGGTGTACGGAAGCCCGTCACTTAAGTGTGTGTGTGAATTAGGATTGTGCGAATATTACCAAAACATTCTCAGGATACGGGACCAGATACTGCAACAGCTTGGACTTCAATGGCCCACTGCTCTGCGATATCCTCTCTCTAAGCCTAAGAGACCTGTACGGCGGGGATGTAGGCGTTTTCAAAACAAAACTGGATCTCTTTCTACACAAGTGTCGGATGAACCTACCTCAAGGCAAAAAACACAGATAAGGGTAGCAACGTCAAAGTCCCTTATTCACCAAATGTCACACATCAAAGGAGGGTTAGTGAAAATGTAGCAAAGTAAACGGCAGTGCCCCAGCATGGCCACAGCCCTAGGACTGAAACTAAAAAGAAAAACAGAGAGTAAAAAATACATATACATACATATATATATACAAAAATAAGAGGAATGACCAGCAAAAGTGGACTCCTATATGCTAGAAATAGATGCCGAATCATCTAACCACGAAAAATATGTTCTCAGTAAAGATTTAGCGACACAACAGACTGTAAAAGGGCAAGACAAACGAAAAAATACTAAATAAAAAAACGATTAACCTACGTACCATGGTTTTACCTGTTAAAATTTACATAAGTAAATATCTGCAGGATCATCAGCGTAGTCTGTCGATTTATAAAATATAATTTCCAGAACAAGACACAAGACGTCCACCCGAAAGGGTGCACGTGTAAATTAGCTGCAAAAATTTATTAACTGCAGAGTTATTTCCGGACTTAGCGCGCCAGATTGAAGATATTTGAAAGGATACACTGAATGTAATATGTAGAACTCTACACGTGCTCCATTTCGGGTGGACGTCTTGTGTCTAG
>NC_068982.1:33158978-33163563 GCF_001194135.2 Octopus bimaculoides
ACATATATATAAATATATATATACACACATACATACATGCATACATGCATACATATATACATACATTCATACATACATACATACATACGTACATACATACATACATACATACATACACACACACACATTCTTATTTATTCAATTCTGATTAAACTCGTCTGTTTCAAATCAATTCCAAGTTCATCCACAAATTTATTTATTTTTCTATCGCAAAATCTCTGTAAACGATTATATAAAAACTCCAAGACTAACACCCCATGAAGCGTCGTAAAACAAATATTTGAAGGAAGTATATTTTTAATATATAACACAAATATATAATGTGCTATATAGACTTTTGTTTTAGGGGATATTCGGTTTTTTATTTTTTTTTTTCGTCCGAATATTGAACACTGCTCCTAATAAGTACATATGAGTCTGTGTATGTGCGCGCGCACGCACGGTTTTTAGTGTTTGCACGCTTGCAATGCGAGTGTATATGTCCATTTTTTAAAGCCTAAATGTTTCTTTGTTTAGAGTACGCTCTTACGAGCAAATGCAAATCTAATTATTCGCAGACACGGCTCATATATATATATATATATAGTGTACTGTTCCATAATGGTAAGATCAACAAAAAAAGTACTACATCTGGAGAGAGAGATAAATACTGTTTAATAAACACAGTATATGTTCAATAAACACATACATTGCGTTTATTAAATAATATACATCCATATATATATACATACATACATATATATATATATATATATATATATATATGTACATATATATATATAAATATATGCGTATATATGTGTGTGTGTGTATATACATACGTACATAAATGTATTTGGTATACGCATACATACACAAATATATAATTGAATGCGTATGTGTGTGTACGTGTGTGTTTGCATACGTACACGTGTGCATGTATATGTATATGCCTTAATGTGTGCGCGTGTGTGTTTGTGTTCTGTTGACTGAGATTAAATATAATTAGCCTTCCTATATCTGAAACGTATGATTTCCTTTAACTTTACTGTAACCATTTATCAGAACTTGTCTTCTATTCATTATTGCTCACCGGTGTCTGTTCAGTATCTGAAAACATTGACCTAATCCTCGTACTTTTATATAAGGGGTCTCTGCAGTTCAGACAACATTCTTAGAGAATTTTCAGTATTTTTTGTCTTTTATTTGTGTCAGTCATTAGATTGTGGCTATGCTGGGGCACCGCCTTGAAGAATTTTTAGCCGAATGAATTGACCCAAGGACTTATTATTTTGATAAACCTAAGGAATTTTTCTGTTTGGCTGCACATTTTGAAATTTTAAAATCAAGTGAAAATTTTCAAATTCGATGTATTGATGTAATTTTTTCCCAGTCAGAAAACAGGATTTGGAAGCTGTCATTTTGTGCATGACTGCAATCTGAAGACGACGACACAATAATGGCAATATTGCGATGATAGCGCATTTAGTCAGCGAAAATGACCAAAACAACTGCAAGAGATGAAGTTGTTTGCACTAACTTATATTATACCCTGTGTATATGTGATGTTCGTATGTTTGTGTGCTGAGAATGTTTATCGGGGATGAGGCATGTCTCTTCCATGTGTGGAGTTCGTACGTTGTATATATTCACTATTCACGTTCAGAGAAAATAACTATCCAGACGGGATAGGTGGAGTGGGTGGTGGTTCCTCTGACATTTCAAAGACGAAACCACCACCAACCAGGATAGTTTCTCTCTATGAACGTGAAAATTGAATATATACAACATACGAACTCCACACACAGAAGAGATATTTCCGACCAATGAACTCCTCAAGCACACATCATATATACTAAGAATAGGATATAATGCAAACAAATCCACCACCCTACATGGTTTTTTTCCCAAAAGTCAAACCCAAGTGGGAAAATCACTCAAAAGTTGTCATCTAAGAGTAGTACCCCTTGATTTCTTGTTTTCTTTACGGGACCTTTTTGTGACTTTCTGAGACTTTTTGTGCTTTTGTCCAGAATGGAGACGACCAACATTCCTCCATGTGATCAGCTTGAAATATTGTTAAGATATTAATGTATTTTTCTTAATATGAAACCACTGTCAGCCTTGATATATAAATATATATATATATATATATATATATACTTTTTTAAAGGGTAAGATTGGTAGTAACTTTGAAGTTTCGACTTACCGGCACTCATCAGGCCGTGAAAGCGGTGAGCGAAATTTCCAAGTCACTAAAAACCTTTTCCTTGTAACTTTCAATACATGGCTGAGTGGTAGGGAGTTTGCTTCCCAACCGCTTCGTCCCGGGTTCAGTCCTACCTTGAGCGAGTGCCTGATAATACAGACATACACTTACCCAAATGCATCAATAAATTAACACTGATATTTTTTTCATTGTTGTTAAAATTATCAGAGATGGAACAAAGCGCAATATTCGAGCAATTTTGCTATTCAACTTCAAAAAAGGACGCAAAGTAGATGAAACTGCTCGCGATATCAACGAAATGTTTAGTCAGGAAATGACCAGTGAGTAGTCAGCTCCAAAATGGTTTAAACGATTCCGCAGTGAAAACCTGAGCCTCGAAGATCGTGAGCGTAGTGGATGCCCATCTGTCATCGATGACGGTCAATTAAAGACCGTCATCGAAATTACTGGCCTTGTGCTAGAATTTGAAACGAATATGTTGTATAATGGTGTTTGTTGTTATGCTTATACGAAGATATCGTTGTTCGTTGTTCCTAATTAGCATCAGTAACTCGTTTAATGAATCTAACGCTTTAATTTAATTTTCTAAACAACTTTAATTTTCAGCTCACTTACCGTCTGCTAAATCTAAATTTATTTGAAAATATTTCTTAGGAAAGTGAACGATAACATTCTAATAAAAGGGAGGCATCTTAATTTTTTTTATAGGATTTCTTACTTTAATTCCAACGGAAATGAAAATTTCGAATACTGTGAAAATGAATATTTAACTCGATCTGATGTACAAATTTTAAATATTCATATTAGAAATATTACTGAATGTAAATCTACCAATTCAATATCATTCAATTGACAATTTAAACTACTAAATCGAATCATGTTACTACGGTTTTAAGTAATAAGTTTAATTCAAATATTCGTAGGTTTAATTAATCAACGCTTAAACATTAAATACTAAATGAAGTATAATCAATACGGTATAATTAAATTAATAAACTTAGATTTTGGTTACTAGACAGCAATATATTTATATATTTTACTCTTTCCAACGCCGTCTAAACCAATGATTTAGAGAAACATTAAAACGCTGCATTCTTGAGTATACACAATCACGTACTTACTACTCAAAATGTCTACATTTGACATTATGCGCATGCACACACACACACACATGTGTGTGTGCGTAAGTGAGTGTAGTGTAGTGCATAGTTGTAGGAAATTACACTTCACTGAGAATTATATTGAGATTGCATATATTCGAAGAAGACATCAGTTCTTTAAGCAATAATTGACTTTTACGGTCATGAAACATAAAATATTAATAGTTATCGCCAAGCCAACATGGCCGTCCAAAAAATAGGACGAATGCTGCCGTTGATTAGCTCCAAGAGGCCATAGCCTCTAGCAAGCTATGTGACACACGAACCTGTGTTCATTATAACCTTCGAACAGGGAAGGTCAACCGGTTCCCTTTGCTGGTCTGGCATCTACAGACTAGTTTCGGGGTGTTGCCCCTTATCAATGTAGAGCAGCCAAACCCAGCAGGCGTCGCTACTGACCGTCTGTACGAAGGACTATTTACCTAAATTCAGTGGAATATATCCACTGGTTTTCAAAAATAGAAATATTAATATTTCTAAGTCTCTCTAAAGGAGACTTGGCGATAACTATTAATATCTAGTACCGCTGCCGTAGTCTCCTTTAGAAAGACTTAGAAATATTAATATTTCTAAACATAAAATATGTTTTGTATTTAAAACGTAAATGTGTTGAACTGATAATATTGGTTTCACATTTTTGCACCACAAGGTCAGCAGTTTCGGTTGAGTTGGGTAAGTTGATTACGTCGACCCCAGTGTTCAATAACTACTTATTTTATTGACTCTGAAAGAATGAAGGGCAAAGTCAATACCACCAATGTTTGAACTCAGAAAGTAAAGACGGACGAAATGCCGCTAAGCATTTTGCCAGGCGCGCTAACGAATCTGCCAGCTCACCACCTTGTGCTAAATTAATCATATTTCTCTCAGTATGAAACGTTTCAGTGAAGATAAATTTAACTCTTCAAACATTTAGACTAACTTTCCTAAGATCAATGTAACATATCATTTGTCTTAAGAGCCATTTTGCTTGCTGTATTAACTGAACAAACATTTTATCGTTTTTATCTGTTACTTGTTTCAGTGACTGGGCTACGGCCATGAAGGGACACCTCCTTGAAGGTTTAATCGAAATAAATTGTTCACAGTAATTATTTGTTTAAGTCTGGTATTTATTCTATCGGTTTTTTTCTAGAACTGCTATGTTACGGAAGCATAAGGAAACACACACGCACACACATGCACGCACGCACATATATATATATATATATATATA
>NC_068982.1:33163956-33164812 GCF_001194135.2 Octopus bimaculoides
GTATATTTTGAATAATAAAAAGAACTAAAAATTTAAAAAAACAAAAATTTCAAAAACAAAAAAAAGTAAGAACAACCCAAAAACAATACGATGCTAAGGATTTTGCGGTTCGATATTGTAAAACTAACTTCACGTGTGTACCCATAGCCCCATGTAGTCACGGAACCTTATTTGTGGTATAACCTTGCCTTAAAAGAAAAATATATGGTAGTGCGGTTGTTGTATTGGCGACACAAGAATGTTAATCGAAGCTGTTCAAGATCAATCATAGGTTGGACGTTCATGTACACTGATTAGAATTGTGTATTTCAATAATTGAAAACGCGTTTCTGGATGGGTACAATTGTGCAGAGTCCGTTTGTCTCAATATGGAAAAGCTGTTTGAATGTCGACGTTTGAAGACATTTGTAACTGAAGTTAAAAATAAAACATAGTAATTAGAAAGAGCGTAAGCTATAGCTTTTATTTTTTAATGCACAAAACATTGAAATTATTATTTTTTTTTCTGTGCCTCTGATTAAAATTTTCGAAAAACAAACCCAGTCACATTACTTGGAGAACAATAATCTTTATTATGCTGGTTTTTCGTAAAATTTCGCGCATGGGAAAGGCAACAAAATCGCCCTTCCCCACTTTGAATGGGATATTCCTATCTTAAAAAGTAATAATCGATTATCTCGGTAAAATGGGAGTTGGAGGGCAATAAAAATCTCCTGAACATGAGCGGACCATGCTGCCGCTCTGTGCTGAATTTCACGCGATTCCACTGCACCGTTCTCGAGTGAATCTGCCGATACTCAATAAATCAATCAATCAAGCAAGCAAGCAAGCAAGAACACTGCAATTTATAGTATAG
>NC_068982.1:33165051-33170546 GCF_001194135.2 Octopus bimaculoides
TTCATTCAGAAGACATTGGTCTACCTTGTATTATAGAAGAGAACACTTACCCAAGATGTCACGCGAGCTTCTTAACGATACAGCTTTATTGGGGTTTTATACTCAGGAGTTAAAGATTTATCGTTTTTATGCTTTATATTTTGACATCTTCACACGCATTTTGCAAAAGATGCGTTTAAAACTATAGAGCTTTAAAAACATTACAAATTCCAACGCTAAAATTGTGAAATGAGATGTTAATTCTTATTCTAGATAAAAACGATACCGTTGTTTTAATATTCTTTTCTACGCTAGGCACAAGGCCCGAAATTTTGAGGGAGGGGGCCAATCAATTAGATCGAACCCAGTACACAACTGGTACTTAATTTATCGATCCCGAAGGATGGAAGGCAAAGTTGACCTCTGGTGGAATTTGAACTCAGAATTTAGCGACAGGCGAAATTCTGCTAAGCATCTCGCCCAGCGCACTAACGATTCTGCGAGCTCACCGCCTTAACCTCGTATTAATATTATCTTACGTCATCTTTCTAATTTAAACGTTTGACAATTAAAAGGGTTAAATAATTTACTCATTACTGTTTACTCTTTTACTTGTTTCAGTCATTTGACTGCGGCCATGCTGGAGCACCGCCTTGAGAATTTTAGTCAAACAAATCGACCCCAGGACTTATTTTTTAAAGCCTAGTACTTATTTTATCGGTCTCTTTTGTTGAACCGCAAGTTACGGGCACGTAAGCACACCAACACCAGTTGTCAAGCGGTTATGGGGAGGGGAGCAAACACAGACACAAAGACACACACACACGCACATAGATATACACATATATATATACGACGGGGTTCTTTCAGTTTCCGTCTACCAAATCCACTCACAAGACTTTGGTCGACCCAAAGCTATAGTAGAAGAGACTTACCCAGGGTGTCACGCGGTGGGACTGAACCCGGAACCATGTGGTTGAGAAGAAAACTTCTTAACACACAGCCAAGCCTTTAATCATCAGAAAGTTCTAGCTATGATCACTCCGCACTTACTTTTATTCTGAGAAAAACCGTATTTGTTACTAGATCATCTAATTTTCTTTTTTTTTTTTGTCTTAGGACGGTATGGGTGATTTGAGAGAGATTTAGCTGTTGTCTCCAGCAGGTTGAGCAGCCTGCATGTTACCTATGAAGTACGTTGCTTTCATTTATCCATGACTAGACGTTGTTGTAGGAGTAGAGAGTTTGATAACAAGACAAATTTTTAATTTGGAAATGAAGAAGAGATATTAACGGTATTTGAAAGTTCAGTAGTTTAGTTAGATATAGATAAGATTATCAGATACAGACAGTTCAGGATAGCAAGCTTTTCAGTTTCTGTACTACCAGAATTGGTAATTGGTGCTAAAGTGTGAGACAAGCATAAAAGAATTAAGTGCATTGAAACTGATAACAACAACGGCTTCAAAAAGCAGAATTTAGAACTAGATGTGTTCGTGGAGTGTAGAGATGGTCGAACAATTTTGGTGCGTTTGACAGAATCTGTAGACCGATAAAGGCATTTGACACACATGGAGGGATGAGGAATACATACTTTGAGTCAGAATAAAAAAAGTTTCTCTTTTTGAATGACCTGAAGAGATAGATGATTGGTGGTATGAGGGGGCTTAACGTATGCACAGACAATGTTTTGAAAAGCGGGTAAAAGGTTAACGGCATGGGTAACCTTTTTCGAAAAGCGAGCAGAATGGGACTTGCCAGCATCTGTTAATCTTATCATGTACTTCTATATCTAACTCAACTACTGAACTTTCAAATAACATTAATATCTTTTTCGCCTCCAAATTAAAAATTAAAATCAAGTGGGTGATACTACTGAAAGAAATTTAAGGTTATTTTTCGTTAGGCACACCATTCAGAAAGCTATGCGGGCCGCAGGTTGCCCATAATTGGTTTAGGATATGGGCTGGTTAGGATAGGTAATACTGATTAAAATTTGAGAGAGAATACGTGAATTTTTTTTTTTTTTTCATTATTCTAATAAAGTCTCAAACAAGACAAAAATCTACTTAGTGTACGGGAAGAGGGAAAAATTAAGACGAAAGGAACGGATTTACTTACGATTTGAAAGAGTTCATGTCATAAGAGGGGAGAAACAATAAGATGGAAGAGATGGTGGCGGGGTTGTGGTGGGGGGGCTTCGCTCAAGGTTAGATTAAAGTCTACAGAATTATCTGTAGATAGGTGAAAATCGTGAAGAGGCTGTTTTGATAGAAATCTTAGAAATAGTTTTCCTCAAATACGCTTAGTTAACCTCATAAATAATTTTAATGAATACACAATTAATATACATGTATATTTGTTTGTATGTGTATACACACACACATACACACACACACACGCATACACACACACGTGTGTGTGCATGCTTTATTCTTTAGCTAGAGAAAAGGAAACTGACGTTGAACCTATGGTCCTTTGTAAACGCTCATGGTTCGCATGTTTATTATGAGCACACATTTATAATCTATCTGCATCTATCTACAGATATAGATATAATTATACATTAACACAGAATGAATGCTGTGAGAAAGGATTTCATTCACAAAAGTGACAGAATAAACGTATTTCTTAATTTCAACACTAAAATGTCTTGTTTTCCTAACCGATATTAGCTCATCAATTGAATTCTTTCATAACTCTTTAACCGGACGCTAAACTCTCGAAGTGGAAGTCTGCCTTCCGCAAGATAATTCAAAATGATTTATAAGTGGTGCTTTGTTAAACAAACTGGTTTATGTACATATATCTATGTAAATCTAAATCATGCTTGTAAAGCTTTCTTGTGCAATGTCAAATAAATATTGTTTTGGGAAAAAATGTTATACAAAGTCAACATAAGAGTGGAATTGTTGAAAACGGGAAATATAAAAGTTATTACAAAGTAAAGTTTTAATAAATATTAAAGCGTTAATGCATTTCCGGTCATAAAACTGAATTTATATTATTGCATATATTGTTCGTTCAGCCGGTCTTTGTGCAAAGATGAGCAAAAAAGTAAATATATATTTGTAATTTGTATATCATACGTAAAGAAGATATAGTAAGCTAGTGTGAACTAATATATACGTTATTTATGTAGATATGATTGTTGTTAGTACAACGTTTCGGCTGATATACCCTCCAGCCTTCATCAGGTGTCTTCGGGAATTTTCGAACCTGGGTTCTCGTTCTTACGGTATTTTTCGATGTTGTTATTATTATCATTATTATTATTATTATTATTCAGGTCACTGCCTGGAATCGAACTCGGATTCTTGGGGTGAGTAGATCGCGCTCTTAACCACTACACCATATGCCCGTGGACAATTATGGAATGAATTTTAGGGCTTATAAATCTAATATTTTCCTATCCTTCCTTTATACCGGTTCCCATATGCTATTCATATCTGCACTCGGTCTGCTTAGGAGGTTGTTGTGTCCTAGCATATGTGCTGCTTCTTTTAGTTTTCGTATTTTCCAGCGGTGTTCTCTGTCTATTATTTTGACTTCATCCCACAAGGGGAGGTGGTCTCCATTTTTCCACACATGATCAGCTATACCCGATTTATCAATATCTCCTCGTGTCATAGCTTTACGATGTTCCTTTACCCTTATTTTGAGGGGGCAACATGTTTCGCCTTTGTATAACCTACCACAGCTGCATGGGATAGAGTACACGCATTTTTGGTCATATTATCTTCTATTGGTGGTTTTACCCGAAGGAGATATTTGTGAAGTGCTGTATTACTCTTGAATACTGTTCTGATGTCATATGGGCCGTATCTTTTGTATCGGAGAGGCCTTTCACATAGGGTAGACAGACTGTGGACAGTTCATTGGTTTCATCCTCTCTTTTCTTCATAATTGGAGTAGATAGTATGATTTTGGGGTAGTTGTTACTTAATAGATTGTTAATGAGCTTGATCACTTCTTCGTGGTGGGTATCACCATCGCTACTTATATTCTTTGCTCGATGTTTTGGGTACTGAGCAATTCGTTTCTTTACACTGTATGGATGGTGGGAATTGAAGTTAAGGTATTGTCCAGTGAAGGTCGGCTTGCGGTATACGGATGTCCTGAATCCATACTTGGTGCGTGTTATTAATACGTCGAAGAATGCTAGCTGGACGTGAGAGAAACCGTTACAATTGTTGGAAAAATATCAACTAAATAACGAGATCAAAGAGAGGTTATCTTCATTACTTAGGAAAATAAGCAGAGATGATAGAAAGAGAATCCAACAAGATCTAGAAAAGTCGTACATGGAAGAATTTGATATGGTGAAGACATGCCAGATTAAGAGGTTTATGAAACTCAAAGGTCAGAGAATGAAGACTGAAGTCCCTCACCCACTTGTGAAAGCAGTAAGTAATGTAAGTAGCTGACAACTAGAAAGCTCTGAAGAAGCAGTACTAAACAAAGGTCTCAACTTTGCGACAACCATCAAGCGCATTCCATACTTGGACATAATAGCCCCTATTGAACAGATAGCCGTAAAGATACCAAAAGCTCAGGGAGATGAACTAAGGTGGAAAGTGAGACAAGTACTGGAAAAAGCGAAACTAAGTTTTTTGTTACTTATCACCTAACGCATGCACATAAGTGCAATTCTGTGAAATAATCACGCTTTTTTACGTGGCAGATATATGCAATTTAACTAAAGGTTGTATCATATGCACAGGATATTTTTTTTTCTGCTTATGGGAAAAATGGAAAAATAAGAATGAATACTTATTTTATGAGTGCTGTGTATTTAGTCTATAAAATTGTCCATAAAGCATATAAAATGTATATATAAAGTGCATTAAGTAATCATCGTATTCCAATTTCTTTCACTTTTCAATGAGTAGCAGATGAGCGACTATATTTCCATAGACATACTACAGGCTACACTTCCAGGCTTTTTTGATAGAGTTTTCAGAAATAACCCAATACGTTTACAATTAATTCCATGAAATATTCACATGTTCCGCTAGTAATGAATAAATATGTTTAATGAGTTAGTCAGAGGAATAAATGCAGTGCCGAAAGCACTTTCAGACTTTCCCAGACTGGTAAAATAGATGTAGCTAACGTTCAGCTAAAACACCTCCAGCTCCAATTCTCAAGGGAAAATTTGGCCGAGAATTGAAAACTATAGGTATGCAATTTGGAGAACAAACAATATTTCTTGCAGGATCAAGAATTGTGTGTGTGTGTGTGTGTGTGTGGCCTAGCGGTTAGGGTGTTGTACTCATGAATACGAGACCGTGATTTCGAATCCCTGACCGGAGGTGCGTTGTGTTCTTATGCAAAACACATCTTTCAGTTGTTTTAGTTTACTCAGCTGAAACACAACGCATCGCCCGGTCCAGGAATTGAAACTACGATCTTACTATCAGCCAAATCAATAAGCCACTCGCTTCCACACATACACACAAACACACACGCACACACTTGCATATATGTACATATAACATATATATATATATATA
>NC_068982.1:33170701-33171396 GCF_001194135.2 Octopus bimaculoides
TATATAGTCAATCCTAACATGAAGTAAGAAAAAACAGCAACGTGAGGACGTGGAATAAGTACAGTGTTATTGGACGCTCAGGAAAGGAAAGAAAAGAAAGAGGATTTCACGTTTCGAGCTGAGCTCTTCATCAGAAATATAGAAAAAGTCCAAAGAAGGGAAGACAGAGAAAGAAAATCGCCAACGATACACACGCGGTCACATATTGAACTGACCAGAAGGGAATGGGTGAAGAAAAAGTTCTTTCAAAGACAGGAGAGTGCAAGAGAAGAAGGTATGTGTGTGCATGTGTGGGTATGTGCGTGTGTGCAAGTCTGTGTGTGTGTGTTTGTGTGTGTGTGTTTGTATGTGTGTGTGTGTGTGTGTGTGTGTGTGTGTGTGTGTAATGATAGCACGTGTATGTGCGTGTGTGTGTGTGTGTGTGGTTGTGGCTGTTTATGTATGTGTATGGTTGGACTTAGTATTGTTTAAGGTCATAGGAAGAATATATAGTAAGAACATATATATATTTATATATACATGCATAAATAAATGCACGCATATAATATATATATATACACAGCCTCGCACACACAGAAGTACACGGCATGTGTAAGTAGATACAAATATATGTGTACATATGGGTGCATCTATGTGTGTGTGTGTGTGTGTGTGTGTGTGTGTGTGTGTGTGTGTGTGTGTGTGTGTGTGTGTGT
>NC_068982.1:33172110-33174155 GCF_001194135.2 Octopus bimaculoides
AACTAACCTGACTGACCTAAGCTTTATCGTTCTTAAACACCCTATTTGCTGATATATCCAGCTTGCTTATCTTTCTTCAACATAGATTTTACATTTGCTTTTTGTTTTTGTTATTTTGGGGGGGGGGGTAATTTTAGGAGTTTCGTTTCGGCTGGCAAAATGCGAAGAGAACTGACCTACTGGGCAAATATAACTTAGCTGTCGCTAAAAATGGACTCTAAATTGCCGATATTAATTATTAACGCCTCAGTCTACTTGGCCTTCAACGAGATTTTATTCACCGTTGGTGCAACTGAAGTAACATAATTATTTTTTCCTTGTTTCGCTCTTGATCAACTCTGCTTGAGCAGAACGATGATTGACGACTTTCCATTTGTGACTATCTCGTTTTTTATTCACGCAGAGAGTGTATATCTATGCATGTATACGTTTGTATGTGTGTATGTGTATCTATGACTATTTCATCCAATGTGTTCTTTTTTTTGTTTTGTTTAAGGCGGTTTGTTGTTATATAAAAGAGATCTGGCTAATATTTCGACGAAGTAAGGCAGCGAGCTGGCAGGGTCGTTAGGACTCCGAGCAAAAAGCATTTCGTCCGTCTTTACGTTCTTAGTTCAAATTCCACCGAGGTTGATTTTGCCTTTCAACCTCTCAGAGTCGATAAAATAAGTACCAGCTGAGCACTGGGGTCGATGTAATCGACTATCTCCATCCCACAAAATATCAGGTCTTGTCTCTATAGAAGAAAGAGATATTTCTAAGGAATCAAGCGATCATGCAGGAGCTCAATCGATGGCTCCTGGATTGTTTTAAATCGCTTCCTTTCAATAACACGAAACTAAACTAAGTCATTCATTTTTAAAATATGTTTACTGCCCATTAAGCAGCTGAAATTGTACATGTAACAGAGCATTTTAGCTGTTGTAATTGTAGGGCATGTGACAGTGCATTGAACAAATGAAACTGTAGAACATGTAGTTGGACACTAGACAGATTAAGGTATGTGACAGATCATTGAACAGATATAACATCAGTGCTTGTGACTGAGAATTGAAGAGCGGAAACTCTAAAACAGTGGTGATGAATCATTTTTTTACCCATGGGCCTCTTTGATTACTATTTTACTCTCGTGGACCCCCGTAGTCATTTGATGTTTAAAAACTAGTTATATAGATACTTATCAAATTTCCTTTTTCTTTTTTTTTTTTTTTTTTCACATATTCACTTGTACACGTTTGCACTAGCACTGTCTGAGAAAACATGTTTCAGTGGCTCAGAGCTTGTTGAATTATGTAAGACTGTTAGAGGAGGAAACCTTTCTGTTTCTTGCAGTTAGCATACCTAAAGAAAACTTTTCCTGTGGACCCTTAAAATACTACCGAGGACCCCCAATTTACAATTTTGGTGGCATGGACTCCAAAAATGTTATATGCACCCTTCTCCCACTTAGGGTTCATACGTACACTGATGAAAACCACTGCAGTAGAACATGTGTCAAAACATTGAACAGATTTAAAACATGTGAGAGTACGTGACAGACAATTGAACAGATAAAGGTGTAAAACAAGACAAATTACCAGTAAGTTTTGGAGGCCGCTACATAATCGTTCGAGATGCAGGAAATAGTCAAATTCACTTCAAGCTACCCCATGCCATCTTAAATGTGGGAGGATATAATAGCTACAATGTTTCAAAATAAGGTGGCTAGATCATGGTCAACGTGATAGAAGCCTGGTTGGGATTAAAGAATAACATCGACGACAAAGCACTATTAATGATTTCTGACATAAACACAAGGCTAAAAATTTTGAAGAGAGGAAACTAGTCGATACCATCGAACCCAGTACTTGATTGGTAGTTTGCTTTATTAATCCCGGATGGGAGACAGTCAATGTTGACCACAGCGGCAATTGAACTCGGAATGTTAAGATTTGGAACAAATACTGCAAGACATTTTGACCTTCAAAAGGAGTAATAATTTCTTCTACCATAGGCACAAAGGCTGAAATTCTTGAGGGGGGGGGGGCTAGTCGATTACATCGACC
>NC_068982.1:33174666-33178244 GCF_001194135.2 Octopus bimaculoides
TCTCTCTCTCTCTCTCTCTCTCTCTCTAACACACACACACACACACACACACACACACAAACAAACACAGACATACACAGACACACACATGCGCGAGCGCATAGAGAGAGAGAGAGAGAGAAAGAGAAAGATATAGAGAGAAAGAGATAGAGAGAAAGAGAGAAAGATAAAGAGAGAGAGAAGACCGTCTAAGTATCATACTTAATGTATAAACACTAGCGATAAGCCATTCACTGCGGTATATGCCTTGGTATAACATCTTTTATGGGCGTGCTGTATTAAAACACAACGAATATTGGAGCGACACGAAAATACGCCCTAGTAGCGGCCTGCAAGAAAACCAGGTGTATTTGGGCCTTTTGGAGGCCTGCGGACAAGTACCACAGTAATAAGCCTATAAACAGTGTATATACATTATTAATTATACAGTATTATTAAATATTAGAGGTGGCAAACTGGCGGAACTTAACTGCACCGGACAAATACTTAGCGGCATTTCTTCCGACTTTACGTTCTGATTTCAAATGCCGCTGCCTTTGCCTTTAATTTTTTTCAGAGTCGATAAAATAAATACCAGTTGAGTGCTGGGGTCTATGTAAACAACTTCCCACGCCTCAAATTTGCCGGACTTGTGCCGAAATAAAAAGGAATTATCAAGTATTAGTGATGGTTATTTTAATTTCATACTACTCCAATTGCGTGTACCGGATTCTTATTCAGCTATTCGCAGCATCAGTGAATGTTTTATTCACTGTTTCATATATCAGAGGCGACGAATTCTCGTTCGAGCATCTGAGTGGTTACGACTACACGCCATTGAAAAGGCCCAGAGAGGCCGCAATGAATTAGACGCTTTCGACGGCGGTTACTTCGATGAATTTACGCCTCCATATGATAATTTAGTAGCGCAGTAAGTCTATTTTAGCCCAGCAAATCTATAAGAGATGTTATATCAGAACAAATAGCGCAATAACTTGCCTATCAACAATGTATATGCATTATATTACATAGATGGCTATTTTAATATAATACTGTCTTATTTTGTATCTATACTTACATATATATTCGCGTTTGTCGTAGTTTTCAAGTGTTTGTGATTCTGTGCGTGTGATTTTGTATACGTGAAGTATGAGTACATGTGTGTGTGTGTGTGTGTGTGTGTGTGTGTGTGTGCACATGCAAACTTGAATAAATGTCAGCGATTTTGCCAACAATAAGTCCATCTTGTCGAAAGAATTTGTATTGCCATTTGCTTTCCACGTCCGCATTTCTCGACATTAAAAATGTGCAAGTGCTTGGGGAAGCACCAAGACAGCAAGAGGAGTATTAAATGGATTCATAAGGTCTATTAATAATTCAGGTTAATACTGCATGAATAGCATCAATCGCATTCAACTCTAACAGCTGCAATTTTAAGTGCAGGCAGTTGTTAGAGCGATACTGTATCTAAGAGCAGAAGTATACGGTATCAAGCGATATTATCACAAGCGCAAAACCCATTAAAAACCGCGGCTTGGAGATTATCAAATATATCATTAATTCGTTTCATGTTGCTAGTGCTGTAGTTGTTGTTGTTTTTGGTAGTGGCGGCGATGGTCGTTGTGCTGGTGGTAGTGGTGGTGCTGCTGGTGGTGCTGATTCTATTGCTAAGGGTGTAGTTAGTAAGATCGTTATTATTATTGTATATGTTATAGCCGCTATTTTGGCTTCAATTAATGTTACACTGCAGGTTCTTTTATGATGTTCCCTCCACTAAACAACGTTATTAAACTTGCTGTTGTTTCTGTTGACAAAATTTATGCTGTTCTCAAACACTGCTAACATTAGTACTAGTTTTGCTGTCGCTGCTGGCATTGTTATTGTTGCTGATGTTTTTGTTGTTGTTGTTGTGGTTGTTGTATAGAAATAAGTCAGATCTGATCGAGCACACCGACGACCAAAAGCGTCCCAGAACGCGGCCATCTGATCCTTTTCCATATCCGAACCATTATTATTCAATGTATCCGTCTTTAAGACGCGTAATTTGAAACAGATGTGGCTGCTATTTCTGTTAAGGCAAACGACAGTGTAGAGGCTCCTTCGTTTGGCTTGACTGAGCTCCACCGACTGAGCTGCTCGCACAAGTCAGATAATAAAGCCAAGCCCTATTCCATGGGCCCTTTACATATCTGAGAAGATTGGAATGAAAAAAAACATATGTGCAAGTATGTCTATTTGCTTCCCAACCAAATGGTTCCAGGTTTTGTCCCACTGCGTGGCACTTTGAGCTAGTATCTTCTACTATAACCCCGATCCGACCAAGGCCTTGTGAGTGGATTTGGCAGACGAAAACTGAAAGAAGCGTGTCATGTATATGGTGTGTGTGTGAGTGTGTATGTTTGTGAGTGTTGAGTGTGTGGGGGTGCGTGTGTGTGTTTGTGTCTATGTGTTTCTTCCCTCCGCCACTTGACAACTGACGTTGGTTTGTTTACTTCCCGAGAAAAAAGACCGATAGAATAAGTACCAGGCTTTAAAAAAACATAGTAAATACTGGGGTCGGTTTGTTTGACTAAACCCTTCAAGGTGGTACGCAAGCAATTTGAGAGGGGGTGCTTAGAGAAAGGGATTACATCGACCTCAGTGCTCAATTGGTACTTATTTTATCAGCTCTGAAAGGGATGAAAGTTAAAGTCGACATCGGCGGGATTTGAACTCAGAACGTAAAGAATATTGAAATACCGCTAAGCATTCTCCCTGACAAGCTAGCGACTCTATCAACTCGCCGCCTTTCGGTCAACTTCAATATTAACTGTATCTGAGTTCAAATCCTGGAGTGATTATCTTTGCCTTTCATTCTTCCTAGGGTCGATACAACAAAGTCCCAGTCAAATATTGGTGTTAATATAATCGATTATACCCCTCCCCGAAAATACTTAGCCTCATAACCTAAAGAAAAAAAATCAAATCTAGCTTCAATCCTTTCTTATTCCAAAAATTCATAAAAAGAATAGTGTATCTCAAGGTAAGATATTTTTGTATTATTCCCTCCCTAGATTTGATTAAATTCAATAAACAATGAAATCTAATTAACTAAGTGTACTTTGTCTTGGTTACAGGTATGCAGTACTCATCAGACAGTTTTGATACTTACTTGTGTGTAAAAACATATATATCTGTGTGTATGCATTTATGTATGTATGTGTTTATCAATGCATAAATCTGTATGTGTTTGTATATATAAATATATGTATGTATATGTAAATGTATATCTACACTTACATACATACATACATATATATAATAATAAATAATACATATATTCGTTGTGTATTCAAAGCAATGATTAGTAATATTACGAAACCGGTATGCTTTTGAATCTCATTAACAACCCACAATAATGACTTTTATTACCTTTATTCCTACCTCAGTTCATCTAATTGTATATATCTATCGTTACTTTTCATAAAAAGCCTTTACTTTTTTTGATTTCCAACGTGCATTTTCGCTTATTTTTCTGCTTACTTTCCCCTTACATTTCCACGTGTAGTTTCTATTTTGTTTTTGTACCATATTTCTATTATATATATATATATATATAT
>NC_068982.1:33180197-33190278 GCF_001194135.2 Octopus bimaculoides
GTGTGTGTGTGTGTGTTTACGTATACACATACATGCATACATACGTAACATACACATGTACGTACGTGAGTGCATATATATAATTGAAAAACGATCTTCAATTCATATATTCCCCCTCTGACAATTATTTTTCATGTTTTAAATTATATACTTTAGATATTACTTCCGCATGACAATATATATGTATGTATGTATGTATGTATGTATGTATGTATATATAATATACATACATTTATACATACATATATATATATATATATATATATATTCATATATATATGTGCTTTTGTCTCTGTGTGTGTGTACATATACACATATACACATGCGTATACCCAAAGATATATACACACACACATACACACACACCTATTTATACACCTTACATATGTATGTATGTATGTATGTATGTATGTATGTATGCATGTATGTATGTGTTTGTGTGCATTTTTGTAACTGTATTATATTTTGCTCTTTAAAAACCAACACTGACCCTATTTAGTAAAATAAACAGCATTTTCTTTTTTCTCTTATCTAAGACTATCTCCATTTTTAATAATTAAAATATCTTACTGGGTGGGCGACAAAAATACTCTAAATATAAGATAAACTATTCATGTATGTGGAATAATTCTGTCTGAAATGCCTGGATATAAATCTTTCTAAATTTGGCTCAAGGACAGCAGTTTTGAGGGTAGGTGGGTTTCGATTACATCAATTCCAGGACCTAGTTTGTTCTTAATTTATCGACCCTGGAAGAATGAAAGATAAATTCGACCCCAGCGGAATTTGAAATCAGAACGTAATGCCGGAAGAAATGTCGCTAAGCATTTTGTTCTGTGTGCTAACGATTCGGCCAACTCACTGCATTATGTCTTGGTGTAAATCAGACTTGTTAGTTGAAAATGCAACAGTAAAACCGTTGCCTCGGGAAAATATCTTATATAGCATATGTCCGTTCCACATAGATAGATAGATAGATAGATAGATAGATAGATAGATAGATAGATAGACAGACAGACAGACAGACAGACAGACAGAAAGACAGATAGATAGACGTTTACATACATATATACATGCATACATACATACATACATACATACATACATACATGACAATTCAAACTTACATGTATACAAACATGCATAAGTACATACAAATATACATATATACATACATGCTGAGGTTGGAAGTGACTAATATTTTATGAGTTTCACAATGAAGCCATTATATAAATCCCCAAACCGCAGACATTACTCCACCAGTTTATTATGCAACTTCCAGCAAATTACCACGCAGTCAAAATGTCCGCTCAGTAGCATGAATCGTAGCTTATGAGGAAAAGCGTCAAAAATGTCTCGTGAATAGTAGACCTTTTGTAAGCCATGTAGTGTAATCATCTTCCTAAGCTTCGTACGTTAAATAATCATAAAGAAATTTTCTCAAAATTTGTCCATTTCAAACGCTACCAATTGGAAAATTGGATCTCCCTGTTTGCTGTTTAAGCTAATAAGAGACTCTAACGAATTCGATCCCAGCTTCCATTTATCCTCTGGTCCAGAGGAGATAACCCTTCTCAATAAATTTTTTCACTGTTAGCCGTTTGACCATGTTGTTCTAGCGTTTCACCGCCTTCGCGAGGTGAAAAGTTAAATTTGTCTTTATATAGAATCTGATGCGCCCTCCATAAGGCTGTTGCTTTCGTGGATACGAAACCATCGGTCACTCTATGACCAGACTTTAACTTTGTCTAAACACTTACTGCTGTATTCTTTAGAGTGTGCTTCTTATTCTGATATATGTTATATTAACAATATCTATATCTATATCCATATATATATATATATATATATATATGCATATAAATCTGAGAATGTGTGTTTGTGTGCGTCACTAAAACTCGAGAACTACCTAACAGAAATTTTACACATGCATTGTCATAGATCAAACAAATTTTCAACTTCTTGCCTAATGTGAGCCCAGTGCAGTCTCTTATCTCTTACACTGTTTCAGTATTACATGTCAAAAGTGAAACAATACAATTTCTATTAATACTTTTATTATTATATGGTTTCAATTGCAATTACTTTCATTATGTATCTATATTATGTATCATTTCTGTTACATTCAATATGTATTTATATACATGTTTGTATATGTCTGTAAGTACAAATATGTATACATACATACATATATATGTATGTATGTATGTATGTATTTATATCTTTGTATATATATATATATGTGTGTATATATATACATGTATATATATATATATATGTACATATATGTATATTTATATATATATATGTATATGTATATATATATGTATGTATATGTATTTATGTGTATGTATGCATATGTATATATATATATATATATATATATATATATATATATATATATATATATATATATATATATATATATATATATATGCATATATGTACATGTGTATATATATATATATATATATATATATTTATGTGTATATTTTTATGTGTGTATATATATATATATATTAAGTAAGATATAAGTTAGAGGTTATGCAACCATCTATGGGATAGATGTATCCGTAGGTACTCCTAGTGTACTACTTCAATATGTATGGTCCTCGTTATAAAGTATACGGTAGTAGGTAATTTAAAGGTAAAACCGTGGTTTAATATATATAGAGACGTTAAGAATAGAGCAATAATTAATGAGGAGTGGATCAATGGTATTTTAAAGTCATTGTTTAATTAAATTAGGAGTATGTTTACAGCTGTTCGTGTTTATCAAAATGGGGTAAATTTGCATTTGCCTCGTTAGAATTGATAAACATCTTTAGAACAATTATATGGGAAAAGAAGGCAAAGATAAAATAGAAGGAAAAAAAAGGAAAAGAGTTCGTTTAACCAATCGCCTTACATGTTAGTGACTTACATATTTCCACGTGTCAGTAGAAGGGTAAAAGAGAAGTGAGCTCGTTAAAACCATAGTCTTACATTTAGTGACTTTCATAGAGAGAGAGAGAGAGACGATAAGAAATAGAGAGCAATAATTAACGATTGAAAAAGTACCAGGCTTTAAAAAAGAACGTACTGGAGTCGATTAATTCAATTAAAATTGTTCAAGTTGAGACTCCAGCATGGCCGCAGTCTAATGATTGAAACACAATAAAGATAAAAATAGCAGCTAGTATATAAGATAATCTCGAAGCAGACAAAGCTATAAACAATAGTGTGTAAATAACGGGTTAACAATCCTTTTGGATAGAAAAACTCGAAAGACTCGAACCCACATCTTCGGTAAGCATTTCGTTACTCAATAATAAAATGGATGTCACAAGAGCCTACGATCAAGTTTCTTTGTCACTGTTCCGTTCACCCAATTGTACTCTAGTCTCCTGGAAAGAAAAAGATACATTGAATAATGTACTTCGCGATATACTATAACTGAAAACAAATAGGATGGACGATCAGTACTGTTGCACATTTGATCATAGATCTGCTCAATCAGGACTTATGTATGTCCTTACTTACTACTAGATGTGTCTTCCGGCATTACTGACTGTTAGCATTAGTTTATACATCCCGGAGGGATGTGAATCAAGAACGAACGTAAAGAGACGTAACTCAACACCGCAAAACATTTTATTTTTCTCTTCGACACACAACCGATTGTTGCCATTCACTACCGTTTCATCTGATATTATTATAAATGAAATGTCCCTAGTTTATAATATTTACGTCGCTACATTGACAGTTGTATACCAAGTTAATTGTCTGTTTAAATGTAAACGCTATGTGTGTTCTAGCTAAACATGTGTGTTCCGGTTGTTCCAGTTTTGATATAGGTGTGTGCTCCTATTTAACTGGTTCTATATTCCTACCGCACAAGATTTGTATTAAATTATGTAAAGTTTGGTCTCTCTTTCTCACACACACACACACTCCGTTGAAAAAATGTTTCGTTTTGATTTTCGATTTCTTGTTATTTATTCTATTTATCATATTCTCTTTTGGGCGGAGATATAATAGGTTTCTAATTTCCATAACCAATTGAGCAGAAAACTAAAAGATCTGTTTTTCAAATTTATCTCGAAAATTTATGACAAAATTCAACATGTTTTGTAGATAAAGTAACCGTGTGTAGTTTTACAAAGTCGTAACTTATCATTTGGTGGGTTTCGCCGTGCGTATTATTTGTACAAGCAAATCTACCCACCTACGAAGGAGGCATAAAATGAGGCAGGGAAGTCATAGCAGTATGTATTGAGAAATGTATAAATGGACTTGGTAGATTACTGAGTGATGTCTTAGAGAAATCAGATTATTGTTGGTGATACAACATTCTATTGCAGCTATATGATTGTTCTTGCGACTAAGTGACGACATGTGATGAAAATTCACTCCCGAACTGAAATAGGCTCCCAGCCTCTGCTTCATGAAAGGTTATGTGGACCACTCCTAACGAAAGTCAGAGCTTCCTTCTGGCTTTCGTTATTTAGATATAGTTTTTTTTAGTTTACTTGTTTACACTATTTTACGCTTGTTTATACTCTTACACATTCAAAGTTCAAAACATTTCCTTATTTAGATTAATAATCATATTCCTTTCGATAATATCAATATCATTACAAAACTTCTTTGTAGACGATATTTTCTGTTTGGTCGACACTAATTTTCAAATTACTGAAGTCTATTGCTCTACTCATAGCAACGTATAACTGGCCGTGTGTAAACATCGGAGTGGGCAAAAAATACACCTACACAATCTAAAGTCTGGCCTTGTGCCTTGTTTGCTGTGAATGCGCGAGCGGAATCTTTAGGGTTGCAAAAAATCAAATTAAGACTTACCTCTCACTGTTCTATGCGAATAATGACTGGATGTTCTGACACCATGGGTTATTTTGATTGACAAAACTGATGTGTAAACAACAGCCGCTATGATTAGCCACTTCGAATCCTAAATAATTACATACACTATATACTGGCACATACGTTTTCCATTTTATTTTCGCTATTAACCGTCCTCGCGATCTCCTTCGTATCTACGATGAGGCCTTGAACTATTCGATGAAAATCCAGAGTTACTCGTGGTCGGTGAATTTTTAATAAAAATGCCAAGGTGGTTTATCAATTAAAAAATCGATATCCACGAGCTAATCATACTTTCTTATTTCTTAATGCTAAAAACCTTCCTGACGACCGTCTTTGTAATCCCGAAAATTATCGTAACCATTGGTCCAGCCGTCTGGCCGTAAAGAGGGAACAGACAAAGAGACGGACAGACATATGGACATAACACCCATTATAGTTAGAAGATAGCAAATTTGCTCATCTGCGATGGGAAATAAAGGGATAGTATCGCAAATCTAAACCCTCTAAATTCACGAACTATATGGGGGTGGGAATTCAGAGTTAATTCTCGTCACCGGAATTTTAGCAAAAAAAAACAAAGGGCGATTTATTAATACAAAACTCAATATCCTCTAAATAATCATATTTTTTCACATTTTTTTTTTTTTTTCGCTAAAAACCTTCTTGATTATTTCCTTTGTAATCCCGAAAAACGTTGTGACCATTGGTCCAGCTGTTTGACCGTGAAGAAGGAACAGACAGACAGACAGACAGACAGACAGACAGACAGACAGACAGACAGACGGACATAACACCCATAATAGAAAGATATTTGTACTCAGAGAAAAACTTTATTATCACAATTCCAACCGCAGAAATTATTAGTTTTTATTCCAGCTCTAAAGTAGGGGAGACGAATTGATTTTATTTTGACTTGTAGGTGAAAACTAATATCTTAGTTCACTTTGCTATTTAATAATGCAATAAAATTGAGAAAGATATAAATCTTCATTAATGAATTATTGTAAGTAAACATAAATATGAAACTTATCAAACTCATTGATATCACTTTTTAAATTCAAAGTTTTCCCTACTACCAACAAAATTTCTTATCGCATAGAAAGAATATAAAATTTCTTATAATGCATACACACACACACACACACACATTCATCCATACATGCATGTGCGTGTGTGTACGTGCGTGTGTGTGTGTGTGTGTGTGTGTGTGTGTGTGTGTGTGTGTGTGTGTGTGTGTGTGTGTGTGTGTGTGTGTGTGTAATGAATAAAATATTCCAAAACGTTACTTTCAGTTTCGAAATATAAGAAAATAATAGGTGAAGAATAGAGCGTTAAGGTCGACATAATCGACTTATCCAGTTCCCTTGAAATTGCTGGCATTATGCCAAAATTTGAAATTAGTATATTAGTATTTATTATCCAGAACACTCCATACCTCTGGGGTATTTTCCTTTAGCCATATTGTTATAATCAACAGGTCAACATTCACCTGTCTTTTTAACTTTTACTCGTTACAGTCAATGGAGATGCGGTTATGCCGGAGCACCAGCTTGAGCTGTTCAGTTGAATAAATAGATCCCAGTACATATTTTTTAAGTCTAGCACTTATTCTATTTGTCTCTTTTGCCGAAACACTAAGTTACAGAGACGTAAAGAAACCAAGCCGATTGTCAAGCAATGGGGAAAAACATCGACACAGACACTTACGACGGGCTTCCACACAGCTCCCTACCAAATTCATTCGATATATTGATCAGACATGGGTCATAGTAGAAGACATTTGCCCACGAGGTTGTGAAACGAACATCTCAGCCACACGAGTGAAAGATTATTATTTACAAGATACGTTCATCAATGAGTTATCTTTACCCGATTTATCTTACAGTCTCTTTGGCTCAAATGAATGAATAAATAAATAATGTACACCTCTTTTGTTTTGTCTTCTACACAAACATAATTGTGTACATGCATCATGCATGTTTTATCTCGCAATGATCTTTACAATATAACCTAAATAAGCACTATATTTCAGGACTCTGACAAGGCTCTAATAACACTAACAATTTCTTTTGTGTCTTTGGTCAGGAAGTGTTATTTCCTATTTGCTTCTATCTAGAAATCAAAGGAAATTACTACTATTCCTTTCAAACGTTGCTTTTGTGACCTGGCCGCCAATGTTTTGAAACTGACTTATTTTCATTTTTACATTGCAGACAGATTCAGTGCTGAGTCGCTGAAGCAGAAATATCGTTAGAGCAAATATTCTGCTCAATACCACAAATTTGCTCGTCACTTACTTGAGCATGTCCCTTTGTGGCTGACAACATGTGCATCTCTGATCATGAATAGGAGTAGTGTGGGAGCATAATAGCCATGTGTTGAGAGGGCTTCTTTGGGATTGAAATAAATATAACAAAATCAAAGTTTGAAGGAATAATATCCATTTTTCATACTTTCTAGGGATAAGCAAAGGGAATGACAGTTGCTACTCAAGGACAAAAATTATGTTACACAGTGTTGATAAAATGGAATAGCGTTAGGAGTTTGATGGAACCTTAATGAGTGTTTCTCATGCCAGACTTGCTACATGCTCTCTTCGTGTCTAGGGTAGCAACATTGATTTCACGAAAGTTCTTAAGAGCGAGACACTACATGTGCACGATGTAGAAAAGCAAATCATCTCTTGATCTGACTCTACGGAAACCGTTATGTTGGTCACTAAGAAGAAAGAGACTCAAGGGGACGAAGATGGTTTATTGAAGCTTGCATCATTCCCTTCGAGATGTTAGAAACGGAAGACAAAACGGTAGTAGTTGGCTGGATAAGACATGTTGAAAATAGTAGTCACTTTTACGTGTTTCCGTAGTTAGTGATATAGATTTGCGGAGAAATAAAGTTTGAAGAGAATATGAATTTGCAAGCGTTGGGACACACTGTTCGAGTAGAAAATAGGTTCTAGGTTCGAATCGCTTTCTGCGGTGATTGAGTGATCTTTATTGTACATTACTTGTAACACATCGTGTCTGTACGTGATGATGAGACAAATGGAATGAAGAGGAGTGTGACAGGTCTTTTGTCATGCGTGTGTGTGTGTGTGTGTGTGTGTGTGTGTGTGTGTGTGTGTGTGTGTGTGTGTGTGTGTGTGTGTGTGTGTGTGTGTGTGTGTGTGTGTGTGTGTGTGTGTGTGTGCAGTGTTGATTTGGAAGGTAATTTAAGCTGCAAATGGGGTGACTTTAACAACAGGAGTACTTCCTATAGTCATTTTGCTTGAGGAGTGTCGCGTAGGCGGATTTCTGAAAAGATAATAGAAATCTTTTTGGAGAAAGACCAGAAGAGCCAGCTGTAATTTAGTTGGTAGATTTATCAACAGAATTGTTATTTACAGACCATTTTACTTTGAGAATTGGCAAGTAGTATTACTCTGTAAAGTAAATTAGAGACCCTATTGGCAAGGAATCAGAAATCCCAGCTGCAATTTGAGAGACGGAAATGTTTCATGCGATGGAATGCATGAAAGGATCTTTGACTTTCCTGGCGGTAATCTTTCAAACATAGTTTGGTGGGGTATAGGCCTCACTGTTGGAAATTTTAGATGACTCACTCCAGGAATTGTAAACAGAATGTTTCGCTTGTACATCTGCAACTCAACAGCAGGTGAAGAACTTAGAAGTTTGGGGTAGTAGATTGAGGAGTATTGATATAATTAAAGGGGTGTTATCAATCAGCTGTTTGGCGGTATCAGGTGAGTCAGAGGGATGTAGAGTTGCTGCCAAATGTAGTCAGCATAGAAATGATGTAACTCCGGTGAATTAGGAGCTTTAAAGTCTAAATCAATGGTTCTCAACCGGGGTTCGTATGACCCCAGAAGGTCCATATAAGATTTCGTGGGGTTCAGGGAAACAAAATAGTAAATCGGGGACGTACAGTAAATTATTAAGGGTCCAAGAAGAAGCTTTGTTTAAGACGTATGTATTGCAAGAAACAGCGAGGTTTCTTTCTCTAACATTTTACATAGTTCAACCTACACAAGTCATTGAGTGGAAAACGAAATAGGAATTTTGAAAGAAGTATCTATAAAATTAGCTTTTGAATATCAAATGGCTATGGGGGTCCATCAGAATAAAAAGGGGTCCATAGATAAAAAATGGTTGGGAACCCATGGTCTAGATGATGGATCTTCGGTACTAAGATGTTAGAATGGATCTTCCGTAAATATTTCAACGATTTTTAACATACATAGATACAATATAATATATCTGTATATGTGTATGTACACATGTATGTGTGTACGCATGTATGTGCGTACGCATCTGTGTATGTGTGTGTGTGCGCGCGTTCGTGTGTGTCTGTAGATAGATATATAAAGGATGCATGAAGGGTAAATGAATGAATGAATGTATATATATATGAAATCTTACACTGTAAACTACATTTGCTGAAACAAGAACCTACAACTACAGCGGAAAAGCTAAAAACAAATGTAAGTATTATATACACATAATGATAAATAGATACTTTGCCAAAGGAGCCAAAATTAGTTTATCGCAGCCTAAACGTAAACAACAGAAAATATATGCAAAATACATCTTTCAACTTTTCTTTGTAGACGACCTAAAGCTGTATGGGCCAAGTATTAACCACATCAAAAAGCAATTGCTTCTCGTTACTCAATATTTCACAGACATCGGAATGAAATTAAGAGTGTACGAATGTGCATTTAAGGTTGTAAAAACTCGTAAACTGCCAAACATAAATGCAGATTCACAATACCCACATATCCACCAGTTTGCACCCTTGACCGATATATACATATATACTTTGCAAAGACTCGTTCTTTTTTCTTATCTCAAAACCTGAACTTTCAGTCTTTGCACCCACTGGATCACCCTACCACTACATAATCAGAGTTGCCCAGTAAATATATTGCGCAACAGCTTCCAAGTCCGAAATTTGTGTCATTTCAAAAGAACTAAAATGTTGGCGCTTTATCTCTCCCTCCCGTCAGAGACAACTTAGCAGGTAACCGACGATCTCGTTTTTAGATATGTCTTTTCGCATTGCTTCCGCAACGAATAAACTTTACGGGTGAAGAAAAACTACCTACAACCGTTAACAAAAATTAGTTTAGCTTTAGCAATTGTTGGCTTTTTCCCACCACAGCAACTTTTGAAGAACTACTATTCGATATATGTATGTTTGTCTATATATATATATATAT
>NC_068982.1:33190737-33191790 GCF_001194135.2 Octopus bimaculoides
ATATATATATATATATATATATATATATATATACATACACACACATACATACATACATACATACATACATGCATGCATGCATACATACATACATACATACATACATACATACATACATACATACATACATACATACATAGGAGCAGATGTAAAATGTTTTCTTCTCAACCACATAGTTCTGGGTTCCGTCCACTGCGAGAAATCTTGGGCAAATATCTTCTACTGTAGATATTTGTGTAGTTACAGAACAAATTGACATTGAGTACAAGGTACAGAAAACCAAGACGAGAAGACATGGTATTTCAGGTTCGACAGCTGTTTCGGTGGGGGGGTCTTATAATAGTTGTAATATAGGCAGATAGAGAGTGCAAAAAGTCAAGAGTATGCAACTGGCAGTTAAGCATTACCTTAAATCCGGCCTCTGTTTTCAGGGTGGAAAGATTGGCATCTTTTAAAAATTTTCAGTTTTCGTTTCACTCTATAAATATCCCTATATATATTTACCTGTATGTACGCATATTTTATATATTAAGTCCAATTTGTTTACTTGCAACAAATAAAAAGAAACAGAAGCTCAAATGAATTCCTCATATAGTCGCTCTCTATCCTGAAGACTTAATCCTCGATAAAGATTTCCGCGTGTAACTTCAAATCCATTGAGCAGTACTACGTTTTCCATATTGAGCATCATCTGATCTCACCTGTTACCTCACTCTCTCTCTCTCTCTCAATCTATCTATCTATCTATCTATCTATCTATCTATCTACTTACCTACCAATCTATCTATGTTCTCTCACGTCCTGTATATATATCATGAGAGCATGTTTATAAAAAAAACATACAAGCATCAAATGACATATTTTTAGAAATTAAGAAAATTTCCAACGCAGGAGAATAGCTGTGAAAACAGCTTTTTGAAAATTGGGTAAAATGTCTCTATAGATGGGAAAAAAGTTACCAGCAGCTTCTAAATATATGCATTATATATATATGCATTATATATACATATTATGCAAATATATATATTTATATATATATATATATATATATAT
>NC_068982.1:33192122-33192948 GCF_001194135.2 Octopus bimaculoides
TCTTCTTCTAGCATAATGGATGTCCACTTAGTGGTCATCCCTCTTATATGTATGTAATATAATCTTTCTGAATCTTCAGATTTTTCAATACGCTAGGCCACTGGTTTTAAGTTGATATTAATCAAATTAATATTCAATTGTTTACCCTTATTGTTTAAATTTATATATATATATATACAAAATAAAGGAAACACCTTAAAATTTTAAACAAATTTATTTTAATATGGGGTAGGACCATTTTGGCAGTAATTACAGCTTGAATGCTACGAGGTATGGACTCGTACAAACTTTGAATTTTTTCCAAAGGAATTTTTGTCCATTCTTCAGCTAAAACAGTCTCCAGTTCTTGTAGTGATCATGGTGGAGGACATCGACTCCTTACTTGTTTTTATAAAACACACCATAAATGTTCAACAATATTGAGATCTGGGGATTGTGGTGGCCAGATAAGATCTTCAACTTCACTAGAATATTTCTCGTGCCATTCAGTAACAACTTTAGCTGCGTGAATTGGTGCATTATCATCCTGAAATATTGCGTTTCCGTCCGGAAACAGTTCCGCAAACATAGGATGAATTTGGTCAGATAAAATGCTTAGTCTTGACTATTAATTCTGCCATGAAGGGAAACCATTGGACCGGCAGATTTCCAAGATATAGCCCCCCACCCCCACCAGATCATCACAGATCTTCCTCTGTGTTTAACAGTTGGAAGAAAGTAGTTTGGGTGAAATGCTTCTTTTGGCTGTCTCCACGCGTATATTCGGCCGGTAGTCGGAAATAAGGTAAAGGATGACTCGTCCGAGAAAATAACATTCTTCCACTGC
>NC_068982.1:33193648-33194534 GCF_001194135.2 Octopus bimaculoides
ATATATATATATATATATATATATATATATACACATAAACACTTTTATTCGTTTTGATCAGCGATGTATAACAACATCCGATTACATGATCACATGTAAGAGAGCGCCATTTCCATAGAAAATTAGGAACACAAGTTACCTGTGCTTGACTGAAAGTTTCTTGAGGTCTTGAAAGAGGCAGAGGGTAGCACTGCAAAGGTGAACCGAGTTATTTTTCATTGCTGCCACCGTAGACTATTTTTTTAATTTCCACCCGTTCGACGCACCAGCAACAACAACCATTATCTACAATTTTCGTGGTTTGGAATTTGATTGCCCTCTTTAGCATGTAAGAAGTCCACATGGTGGTCTTCTCTTCGTGTATGAATTTTTATACATTCTTATATGTGTGGTAAGTAGCTTGCTTACAAACCACATGATACCGGGTTCATTCCCAATGCGTGGCAACTTGGGCAAGTGTCTTCTACAATAGCCTCGAACTGACCAAAGCCTTGTGAGTGGATTTGATAGACGGAAACTGAAAGAAGCCCGTCGTATATATATATATGTGTGTATGTATGTGCTTGTGGGTGTGTGTGTGTCTGTGTGTGTGTCTGTGTGTGTGTGTCTGTGTGTGTGTCAGTGTGTGTGTCTGTGTGTGTGTCTATGTTTGTCCCACCACCATCGCTTGACAACCGTAACTTAGCGGTTCAGTAAAAGAGAAGGATAGAATAAGTAATAAGCTTCCACCCAATAAGTCCTAGGGTCGATTTTTTTCGACTAATGGTAGTGTTCCAACATGACCGCAGTCAAATAACTAAAACAAATAGAAGAATAAAAGAATAAAAGAATATATATATGTATGTATGTGTGCGTGTGTGTGTATATATATATATATATATATATA
>NC_068982.1:33195444-33195746 GCF_001194135.2 Octopus bimaculoides
ATATATATATATATATATATATATATATATATATATATATATATATATATATATATATATATATACAGAGAGAGTGTGTGTGTGTGTCTGTGTTTGTGTGTGTGTGTGTGTGTGTGTGTATGCATGTATACATACTTATACACGACCGCACACGTATATAGTAATGGATATACATATGCATTCATTTGTGCGTGTGAGTGTGTCTATGTGAGAATGGGTGAGTAGCTATCCGTGCGTGCATGTGTGCGTTGTGTGTGTGTGTGTGTGTGTGTGTGTGTGTGTGTGTGTGTGTGTGTGTGTGT
>NC_068982.1:33196006-33200241 GCF_001194135.2 Octopus bimaculoides
ACACGTTTATGTTTTTGCTTGGCAAATTCTTTATGTGAAATCGGGTGTTGAAATAGTTATTGTTGTACTTGGGAACGGTCGTTTTGCAAATAAATACACACACTATTTATTCGATTTTTACGTTAGCTTTATTCTTATTAGATATTGTTTATTAGTCGGAGTTCTTTCGTCTCAGGTTTTGTGATCTTTTCAATGGTTACCTGTTCTTCTCTCTGTCTCCCTTTCTTTCTGGCCTTATACTGTTTATTCCATCTTGTCCTTCTATTCTACGTATCACTATCTGTGATCACTATTGTCTGTGTCTCTGTATGTGTCTTTATGGCTGGCACGTGTATGTGTGTCTTGCGTGCATGTGTACAAGTTTGTATATTGCACTGTTTGTTAAGTTGCTGGATGGATGCCTTACTATCACATTCACGTTTTCTGTTGAAGCTCAGTCTACTTTCTATGATGTCTGTGGCCTCTGTAATCTGCCTGAGAGTTGTGTCAGTCCTATGAGTGAATAGGATCTTAACTTCTTTTCTTATATATCGAGCTCTCTTGTTCTAGTTTGGCATATTAGTAGAGCGCTGACTGACTTTTTCTCCTCCTTGAGCCCTCGCCGGTGATTTTTATCCTCTCTCCTATACTACGGGCTGTCTCCCCATTTGTATGTCTTTGTCATACTTCAGCACCATTCTTCTATACACCTTATTCTATAAATCATATATACCCCTAGTTTTGCAGTTTATCTGTGCGTTTACCCTACTCACAATACAGTTTCTATCAACACAGAAAGCTCTTTCAAATGGGTATGTTCTACTGATTAAATATTTTATTGGAGCTCCTGGCTTTTCAACTACTTTAATCTCTAGATTCAGTTTATCTAATGCATTTCTAAAATGATCCGCTAGTTCGCTTCTAGAGGTAGCGTCGATGAACATAACATTCTTGTATTCATGGTTGTCATAGCCCAGAGTTGGCCTTCTTCCCTCAGTCCTTTCTATGCTATTTCATGAATTGTTCCTGTATAGCGGGCAGATACCATTTGCGACACATTCTATGATGCGCTTAAATTTTGTCACGGTTCCTTTGTACACTCTGAATCTGTCTTTTTGGCTGTACCCAGAGAACTGCATGCAGTGGATGAAGTACACTATGTGACACTCTAATTCCGTTGGGTCGCACGTACAGGACACATTTCTCATCACTCTTATAAGGTCCGCTATCAGGATACTGAACCTAGTATAATCAACGATTATACTAGGTATTTTGGCGGCCATGGGTTTAACATAGTGCGAATAGAGAATTTGGACAACGCAGGTAGTCTGCAATTGGGATGTTTAGTAAGGTGATCTATTGGTTAACTTAATGCTCTGATAAATGGAGTTAGCTATTTGCTGGATGCTCTCCATGGTACCAGTTTCTAGTTCAGCTTAATAAGTATTTTCTTGTGAGGATGTTTTTACTACTTTGTTGAATCAACATAGCGAGAGTAGATGGTTAGGACTATGAAGCTTTCTGTTATGCTTTCTGTGAGTCTCCTATGCCACCATTCCATAAAGAGGATGACCACGCCGTTAGAGCTTTTAACGCCGATGGCTGCACCATCTTCCAGGTCATATCATATATTTTATTATTGAACTTAAACATGCTGGTCTTTACAGTAATTTTCATACTCGCTCCTATCGCATGTGCGATCATTTTTCTCTAATGATCATAATTGTCGAGGGTCCGTATGGCTCTGATTCACCCGTTCCATCTTTCCATGGGAGGCTTTTGGTCATTGAGATGATGGTAGGAGGTCTACTTCTTTTTGGTCTGCTGGCACAGAAACAGCTAAGGTCGTGTTCTTCTAGGTATATTTTGTCACATGTCAGTCTAAGGAGGAGGCCACGTCCCTCTATGTCAACACCATGAAACTTCACATGGTTCTCGCTGATCCTCTCCACGCATTCATTCACAGCAAAATCAACGTTGATGGATGGATGTAGGGATACCACATCCATATTTCCTATTACGTAGCCCATTACGTCGCAGACTCGGTTGCATTGGTTGGATTCTGCTAAGATCTTCCGTGCTTTCACACACATTCAAGGACATCCTGATTATAGAGCGTATGATCATAGAGAGGAGGTAGGAAATCCTCTAAATGTTAGCAAAATTAGCTCTGCAGATATATCTTGTTGGTGGTCTTACCACTGGATCAACTGTTATTTTATGATCTTTGCAGAGTCCATACTGCGAACGAAATCGAAATCTTTAAGAAAATGAAACGAGTTTGTATGCTACGCTTTAAACAACCTTAGCTGTGGAACAAAATCAAAGACATCATCAAAATCTTTAAAATGATGAAAGAATCTCATAGATTTCTATGAATTCATACATTAGAATAAAAATAAGAATATTTCTCAAATACGTGATTCCCTGGTAGCCGTGGCTATTGCAAGGGAGATAATCATCTCTGCATAATATCAGGCACGATTAGAAATTTGAATTTGAAATTAAGAAATTATAGAGAAAGGATGTAAAGATTTGACATATTTAGTTTGTTTGTTTGTTTGTTTTTGTGTTTTTTTTTTACTTATTACGGAGTTCTAATTCTATTTCTAATCATGTATAGCACCATTTCATTTGTCTAGAAATCGTTCGCATGACATAATCTGTGAATTATTAGTTAAGCATTTTATTGAGTGAGGTATTTCGTTAAAGAGAGAAATAATTACAGTCGAAAAGAAATTCATGAAATGTCTTGTTTTCTCTTATTTTCTTTATTGAACGTTTGTATAAGAATCGGGAGAGAAGAGAGACAGTTCTTAATGTTAACATACAGGATTATTTGTTTCCCTGAAATCCTACCTTGAGAAAATTTCTTATAGTAGTTAATACTTTCAGATTTAGCTAGAAACAACTTCACAAGCCGTTTCCCGGCGTATTCTCTGGTAATCCTCCATATATGTAATGAAACAGACATGGAATTTCCAAAGACAACACTAATTATTGTTAAGGTATGTGGCTTAGTGACTGGGGTATTTGGTTCGCGATCGTAAGGTTGTGAGTTCGATTCCTGGCGGGACGATGTATTCAGAGCAAGCCAACTAATTTTACATTGCTCCAGTTCACTCAGCCGGGAAAAATGAGATATGCCTGTAATTCAAAGGGCCAGCTTTGTCACACTCTGCGTCACACTGAAGTTCCATTAGAACTACGTCAAGGATACGTTTTTATGTGGAGTGCTCAGCCACTTGCACGTTAAAATCTCATAAGCAAGCTGTACGATTTGATCGAATCAGCTGCAACACTCGACGCCGAAACCGACGGAGAGCCAGGACACCGCTAATTATTATTACGGGAGGTAAAGTGATCAGAGCATCAGAAAAATGACTTACAATATTTAGTTATGTTTCTTGATGTCCTGCTTTCATATCTCACCCTGTTTATCGTTGTCATTCATCCTCCAAGGCTTGATAAAATGAAGAACCAATGAAACGTTGAAGCTGATTTAATCAAATATTTTTTCTTCTCAAAATTTTGTAGAATTGTACTAAAGTTAGAAATTATTCTTAAATAAGGGTCAAGCATTAACTAAGTCTGATTTAAATGATTATTCTCTGATTATGGCTGTAAACTTATACCGATCTTTTATCTCTAATCTTTTACTTGTTTCAGTCATTAGACTGCGGCTATGCTGGAGCACCGCCTTGAAATTTTAGTCAAATGAATCGACTCCATTACTTTTTTTTTTAAGCCTGGTAATTTATTCTAGCGGTCTCTTTTGTGGCGAGTTCGAAATATTGTGAAGCAAGAGCGATAGAGTACAGGCAACAACTGGAGTCGTATTAATGGCCGTTTCTCTATCCCAACATTGGTGTCATTGTGTCTATCATCATTATCATCACCATTCCGATTATTATTATCATTAATATTGTCATTGTTGTTATTATTGTGGTTGCAGTTGTTGTTGTTGTTCTTCTTCTTCTTCTTCTTATTATTATTATTATTATTATTATTATTATTATTATTATTATTATTATTATTATTATTATTATTATTATTGTTCAGTAGTTTTATTTTTATAACGTGCTTTCACTTCACTACCGAGTGCAGCTCTGTGTGTCTTGGGTATGTGCTGTGGTTTGCTGTGGTGCTCTTATGGTTACTGTATTAAAAGTGTTTTGCGTAGGATGTGTGCAGTGCCCAGTAGTGCAATTTTCTGTAGTGCAATTTTCTGTATGTTATATATATTTGTAAGTCCT
>NC_068982.1:33201393-33202376 GCF_001194135.2 Octopus bimaculoides
TATATATACGTACACATACAGTTTATGCATGCTTATATAACATACACGCACGCATAGAAACATATATCAGTGTATGTATGAATGTATGTGTGTGTATACACATATAGAAACATACATACGCGTGCACACATACACCACACACACACACACACAAACACACACACATATACTCAGACAGCACACACACACACACACACACACACACACACAAACACACAGACTGGAAACGCGCGCGGCTGTTTCTATGCCGGTAGCTTCGTTTCATTTTTCATGGTGTTGCTACTATTATTTTCTTTCTGTGCTTGTTGTTATTACTGTTACATCACTTATTGCTTCTGTGTGTTTATTATTGTTATTTCAGGGGAGGGCGTAGTCATTATTATTATTATTATTTTTATCATCATCATCATCATCATCATCATTATCATGGTATGATGTTGTTGTCATTGTCGTTGCTGCACTTGATATTTAATTGGCTCTGGGAACCATATCATTGCAGAATTCCAAAATTATTCTCGATGCACCTAGAGAATTCAAGGAACAAATTTAAAGCGCTAACCGAGGGAATCTCTAAGCGGCTGTTCGGTCTGCAAGAGATAGAAGTCTAATTTCCTCAAATCACAACCCGCAGTTAAAAAAAAACCGCAGGGGAATTGGCATACTGGATTTCTGTGTGTGTGTGTGTGTGTGTTTGTGTGTGTGCGCGTGTGTGCGTATATATTCATATATATACATACTTATGTATATATATATATATATATATATATATATCTTTTCATTTGTCTTGCGCGCTTATGTTCTGGCGTTTGTTGAATTTTCTTGAGAATAATCTCTTCTTAGTGGTCAGACCAAAGGTGGTCTACTTCTAGTATAATGGATGTCCACTTAGTGGTCATCCCTCCTATATGTATGTAATATAATTTTTCTGAATCTTCAGATTTTTCAATATGCTAGGCCATTGGTTTTAAATTGATACTAATTAA
>NC_068982.1:33203203-33203832 GCF_001194135.2 Octopus bimaculoides
TAAGCGACGGAGTGCCAACAACATACATACATACATACATACATACATACATACATACATACATACATACATACATACAATCAATATGCTCACTCGAAGTAATACAATTAGATTGAAATAAAGACAGGTATAACATTTTACTGTACATACAAAAGTGGAACGATGCTATTTGTAATATTTTTCTCATGGAAGTTTCTTAAAGAGCTGCGTCTATAAACATTACTCCTTGGAGTAATGTTTATAGACGCCACCCCACACGGAGAACTAGCCCGCAGATTTAGAAAAATCCTCAAAAGTATTAAGTTGAGGATAAATGTTATAGAAAAGCCAGGGAGATCCATTAGATCAATAATATGTAAAACATACCCCTTCAGAAGGACGAAGTGTGTAGAAGAGAGTTGCATTGTGTGCAAATATAGTCCTGGTATCAACTGCAAAACCAGAAATGTGGTCTACAAAATAAGCTGTATGGATGGTGATTGTAAAAACAGAAACATGATATACATAGGTGAAACGGCGAGAAGTTTGGCTGAGCGTGTAAATGACCACTGGAGGGACTATAATAATCAAAAACACAAACCTCGGTGCTCTATCAGCATGCCAAAGAACAACATGGTGGTGTACTGGAC
>NC_068982.1:33204529-33205223 GCF_001194135.2 Octopus bimaculoides
ATGTGTGTGTGTGTGTGTGTGTGTGTGTGTATGAACATGAATATGAGAAGATGGCGGCGAGGAGAAGATAGTGAGGTCAAATACACCAAATCAACAAAACTTTGCAGTAAGACAGCCGTCTGCAGCTCTGTTGTTGTTGTTGGCTTTGTTGTCGTTGTCGTCTTTGTTGGTGTTAGTCTAATATGTTACACTGAAATGATGAGAGGATCGGGTTTCTCTTAAGACACTGTCTGCTGGGCAGAGTGATTCAGATTGAGGACGGTGGAATTTGAAGAGAGTGAAAGTGAGAGAGGAAAAGAAAGGAAGGAAGAGATTGTTTCCCTGTGTGTTAGTCTACATGAGACTTCGCCTGGGTGTTTTGGTGTCTGCATGGTGTGTGTGCTATATTGTTTCACGTGTGTGTATGTATGAGAGAAAGAAAGAAAGACAGAACAAAGAAAAATGAATATTATATATATGCGTGTGTACATAATATATATGTGCGTAAGCTTAATGCTGCACACACACATTATATATATATATAAATATATATATATATATCATCATCCTCATCATCATCATCACTTAACGTCCGCTTTCCATGCTAGCATGGGTTGGACGATTTGACTGAGGGCTGGTGAACCAGATGGCTACACCAGGCTCCAATCTGATTTGGCAGAGTTTCTACAGCTGGATGCCCTTCCTAACGCCAACC
>NC_068982.1:33206016-33207151 GCF_001194135.2 Octopus bimaculoides
TATATATATATATATATATATATATATATATATTTACATATACATATATATACGACGGGCTTCTTTCAGTTTCCATCTACCAAATCCACTCACAAGGCTTTGGTCGGCCCGAGGCTATAGAAGAAGACACTTTCCCAAGGTACCACGCAACGGGACTGAACCCGGAACCATGTGGTTGGTAAGCAAGCTACTTACCACGCAGCTATATATACATATATATATATATATACATTTATATATATATGATATATATATTATATACTTGTATATATTATATACTTGTATATATTTATATACATATATGTATATTTATGTATTTATATGTGTGTGTATTTATAGATAGACAGATATGTCTCTCAGTGTATAATAATGCAACTGTCACAAACTAACAACTCCTCTATAAATATCGTAGAAGCGAAAAACAAAAACCACTGAGCCATCAGTTTAAATTTTGACAAGAATTAGGAGTAGCAGTGTTCTTGTACGAACATTAAAACAATAGAAACGAAATATGAGATGGCAGACGCCATCATTGCTCTGTTTACTTTCTTAAGTAACTCTTTACCCATAACAATACCGCTATTAATAGATCGAAATGATTTACAGCCTAGGGTGAGTGAAGATGTAGTGGTAGGTGGGGAGGCAGGAAACTCGAAATTAAAACTTGTGGGTCTCAGACGTGGGACATAGGAACCCAGCACTCGTAACTGAGAACTGGAATCAGAGACAGGGAAGCGATGAGCTGAGTTGGAAATTGGATTCTAAATTGCCAAAAGTAATAACATGACGATTTAACGCAGGCTCTGGGAATATTTTAGTGTGTGAAAGTTAGTTCTAATGATTCCATTATTCATGACATTCATTTATTGGGTACATTGAGGTGAATTTGCCAGATTTTCAATTGTTTTCAGTTCTGTAGAACGAGATTACGGATTTGATCAGGCGTCGGGCAACTAGCTAAAAGCTTGATGTTTCGTATCTTGTGGACAGTGTGCAGACGCCATTGTCTAAAACCTTCAGTTTCCATAGTTCGTTAAGCTGTTCTGGAAGGAGGAGGAGAAGGAGGAGGAGGGTGAGAAATAGAAGAAAAAGAAGATGAAGAAGAAGAAGAAGAAGAAGAAGAAGAAGAAGAAGA
>NC_068982.1:33207651-33208423 GCF_001194135.2 Octopus bimaculoides
TATATAATCTGAAATATTCGAAATTTACATTACCAGTGACCTAGCGTGTAAAAATTTAGTCAATAGACTATATATTATTCATATAAATATAGTGTACATTTAAACACATAAGAAGTATCCATCATAGGACTACCTGCACGCTAGAGAGGACAGTTAAATTCCAAAAAACTATTAGGGATAAAATTTCGAAGGGAGTGAAAAATAAAAACATTTACCATCTAACTCCTGGACCAAATGGTTTCAGACATTTTTTAGCAAATAAAATAATTTGCTAGGCGAAGCCTTCTTCAGCAGGTACACCTTAGATTAAATATATATACACATTTAAATGTACACTGTATTTATATGAAAAATATATAGTCTATTGACTAAATTCTTACACGCTAGGTCACTGGTAGTGGAAATTTTTAATATTTCATATTACCCTTTGATATTATTAATTATTGATAATTTTTTCTTGGATAATTTTCGAAATAAGAAAGCCGCCATATTTATTTACTGCCGACAAGGAGCTGCTCTTGCGTGGTAGATTTGAAAGATTTGAATGTATAAGCACGGGGCATATACTGGATTGCCTCGTGTATATATATATTTAATCTAAGGTGTACCTGCTGAAGAAGGCCTCACCTAGCAAATTATTTTATTTGCTAAAAAAATGTCTGAAACCATTTGGTTCAGGAGTTAGATGGTAAATGTTTTTTATTTTTCATTCCCCTCGAAATTTTATCCCTAATAGTGGTTTGGAATTTAACTGTCCTCTCTAGCGTGCAGG
>NC_068982.1:33208433-33210109 GCF_001194135.2 Octopus bimaculoides
TATTATTATATATATATATATATACGTAAACAAAGTTTGTTCATTTTTAGAAGCGTTGAGATGTATTGTAAGAACAAATAAATTTATTTCTCAAACGCGTGATTGAATTTAACGTTAGCGTCTTATGAACCTAAATTTATAAGTTCTAAAACTGCAGAAGAATTCGTTGCTGGGCAGTTTGGTTTAATGGTAAAACACTTGACATGTAATCGGAGAGATGTGAGTTCAAGTCTCATGGCTGGCCGGCAACGTATTTTTCTGCATTATATGGATAATTTATCCTGATCACGCTATTTATAGCATTATCACGGGTTTGAGAAATAAATAAATTTCTGTTCTTATATATATACGTATGTATTATGTTACGTGTATGCATGTAAACACCAATGTGTACATGAGGATGAGGTTGAGTATACACACATATATATATATATATATATATATATGAAAAGAGGTTTATACGTACATATATATATAGATATATATATATGAATGTATGTTTATATATATATGCGTATATATACAAAATTACATATGCATATATATAGAGAGAGGGGAGAGAGAGAGCAAAAGAAAGAGAGAAAGAAAGAGTGATGGTGATAAGGAGATAAGTAGGTAAGGAAATAAACCTATAGCTTTCTGTCTGAAATATTAGATATTTTCACTCTTTATAACAAACATATCTCGTTTCTTTTCGTTTCTTTTCCATTTCACAACACTGACTGTATCAGTGATACAGGTCACTATCTATTTCCGTTAGCCACCTTGACATCTAGTAATAATATTATGTTGTACGAAATGAGTTAAGTTACTCCTAGTCGATAGTTTACTATGCTATCATATCTAATTCAACAGCTAAGTTTGCTATAGAATTTCAACACCTTATTCCATACAATACGATATTGCCTAGGTGAGCGTTTACCATATCTATTTCTTGATATATTATCTCGTTTAATAAGGAAAATGTCTATACTGTTTCAAATTAAATCTCTTTATATCAGTAGGAACAGCCGCACAGCCGTACAGATTTGGCAGTGTACCTTACTCTGGCGTTGGATCCAGATGCAAAAGCTCAACAACTCCAACGAAAGAAGATGTTCATTCAGTCGGCATGAGAATATTGAAATATTGCCATATAAGCCGTATAACAACCAATGTTGGGCAATAGGAAAATAGGGATTAGAGAAATATTGAAGTAACATGAAGCTTTTACGTAAAAAAATAGAATCGCGTCTGTTCAATCCAGAAAGCTGTTTACAGTAATTATCTGATAACATTGCTATATCTATTTGGTTCAGATAGACAACTTTATGTTCAACGAAAAGAGTAATTAAGCGATAACAAGGATGCAGAAATGCTAAATATGGTTACAAATTTGCTAGAAATAACAGCTAAATTTGCTTGAAATCGGTCCCTTCTAACTGATTTAACAAAAGGAAAAGACATCTTGGCTGATGTAGTCCTAAATACACTAAATTGGAATAAAAGATGGAATGGCTTCGTTGTTAAGATGTTTTGCTTCACAACAAGATGGCTTCTTGGTCAAGTGTCTTCGAGTTAACCAATGCCTGCGAGTGGAAGCTGGTAGATGGAGACTTTAAGGAAGCTCATTCCATATAAATGTGTGTGTGTGTGTGTGTGTGTGTGTGTGTGTGTGTGTGTGTGTGTGTGTGTGT
>NC_068982.1:33210519-33212380 GCF_001194135.2 Octopus bimaculoides
GCAATAATAATAATAATAATAATAATAATAATAATAATAATAATAATAATAGAAAAGGGTTTGATCCAGTAGCTTTGAACTCCATCTGGTCCCGGGGCCTTCCAGTTGCTCATTTTTTTTGCTGATTTCCTTCACTTCCTTAACTGAAATGACTAGTTCTGCCTGTTTTGGACAGACTACTGTTTGTTTCAGTTCTTGCAACCATTCAGCATCCTTCTTGTGCTCCTTGTCTTTGCTCCAGATGTCACTCCAAAACCTTTGATTTTCAATGTTATCTGGTGTCAACTTTTCATCTGTACACTCTCCATTTCTTTCTTTATAGAATCTCTTCTGATCTACTCAGAATAACCTATTCTGCTGGTATTCCTTCATTGTTTGGTCGTATCTTACCATCTTTGCGTTCTTTGCAACGAGGCGCAGTTTCAGTTCCTCCACTACTGCTTTCAGGCCCTTTCTTTCAATATTATACTTCCTTTTCAGCGCCCTGTACTTTTGTTCGCTTTTAAGCTCGCCTTTCTCTTTTCGGTCTAACACAGATTTCCTTCGAGAGCATGTCTAATCCTGCCTGGATTCTTCTTTTCCACTATGGATCTTTTCTTTTGTCACTAACATTATGTTTCTTTTTCTTGACATCAACACCCACGTTTTCTGCCACAACAATACTTGCTGCCTTGATCAAATTATTTGTTTCTGTGATGTTCTTTGTTCTGATGTATTTCAGAATTTCATTGACATTTTGGTTTCTTGGTTCAATTTCCATCGATCAACCTTTTTAAGGTTGCAAATAATGTCGCTATCGTTCTCCTTTATAGTCTTGCCTTTATTCTGTCGTAGATTGCCTTTTGTTCATCTGTCATGTCGGCATTAGTTTTATTGTCTTCTTTTAGATCATCTATATGTCGCTCATCAAGTAAACTACCACTACTCCTTTCCTGTGCTATGGGATTACTCTTATTAGTAAGAACTGTATTTTCATTGTTATCTCTGCTGCTATTTTCCATGACCCGTCTTTTGATAGCTTCGAGCTCTACTTCTGTGAGCCAACAATTTTTCCTTATTGCACTAGCTTGATCACATAGTCTCTGTTCCGTGAGTTGAAACAATCCCTTTTCTCTCCAATGATTATACATACGTTGTCGGTAACCCCTAATGTGAGCACCATTTTCATCTACTGGGCTGCTCAGGTAGTAACACTCCATGACCACAGCATTAGCTTGCTTGCTCCATCTACGCCGTGTGTGATGGTCCCTTTCTGGATATCGACAGGCTGGAGCCGGACCAGAATCTCTGAGCCTACCGGGTGTAACACTGTCACCATCATTGGCTTCAGTTTCATTACCACCGTTATTCACAATATTTTGTTTTTTCATTGTCACTCATATGAGATAGCGATTATCAGGTTGCGCAATTACCAGTGTTTTTATTGTGACACCATCACTAGATGTATCATTAATCAGCTCCTGAGGAGGAGGAATATAAGAGACGCCACGACAAAATAACCACGCTTGTCCATTGGACACTCTGCAACATTATGGACTTGACAGAGCAAAAAATTGGTACGACTACAAACCTGAAGGCATCGTCGAAAATAGAAATGCAAAGATCCTATGGGATTTTATGATTCAGTGCGACCATGAGATATAGAATAGGAAACCGGACATAGTCTTAGTTGAGAAAGAAAATAAACTATGCTGGATCATTGATATAGCATGCCCAGCTGACAACAAGGTATGCGATAACGAAGTTCAGAGATATGACAGGTTAGCTTGGGAAGTTAAGCAGTTGTGGTCGATGAAAAAGGTAGCAGTAGTACCAATAATTGTCGGATAACAGTGAGCAAAAATCTCGAGACGTGGAACAA
>NC_068982.1:33212390-33216855 GCF_001194135.2 Octopus bimaculoides
TCGACCCCAGTGTTTCACTGGTACTTATTTTTGAACCCCGAAAGAATGAAAGGCAAAGCTGACCTCGGTGGAAATTGAACTCAGCACGTAAGGACGGACGAAATGCCGCTAAGCATTTTTCTCGACGTATATTAATAATAATAATAATAATAATAATAATAATAATAATAATAATAGAATCAAAATTAAAAGAAGAGTTCCATTGTTATCTAGTGAACGATACTTCGACATCTCGTGTGTCTTCAACAGGTTCAAAAAATAATTTTGTCAATCTACTTCATTTTGGTTAATATATAAAGGATTGAGGTAACTCCTCCAGAAGATATAGAGTGTCTTCAACAGGTTCAAAAAATAATAATAAAAGCTTGTTTCATCAATATTCTCCCAAACATCATCACTGGGAACACTTTAATATACATAATGCACTCCGGTACAAAAACCATAAAGATGAGACAGGAGTTGACAAAAGCGCTGATAATATTACACTACAAATAAGGCGACGAGCTGGCAGAATCGCTAGCACGCCGGACAAAATGCTTAACGGCATTTGGTCCGTCGTTACGTTCTAAGTTCAAATTCCACCGAGGTCGACTTTGCTGTTCATACTTTCGAGGTCGATAAAATAAGTACCAGTTGAGTACTGTGGTCGATGTAACTGACTTAACTCCTCCCCCGAAATTTGAAATCAACATTACATTGCAAATAAACTTCCTTTGTATCCTACACAATACACACCAACACAGAAATACTTCGGTAACTTGAATTACTAAGAGTAATAACTCTTCTTCAGATATCAAGTTCTGTAACACTTAACTATCGTAACTACGCAGCAAATAATCTCTCAATTCCCTTCCAGCCGTCAGCCTATCAAAAGCCCAACAAAACCCCACTTCGGTGAATAAAATATAAACACTTTTATAAACCTTCAAAAAAACAAAAGAGAAAAATAACCCGATGAAGCTATTTTCACAAAGAAAATTAATTAGTTTCTACAACTTCAACAAGGTGCCATCGCTGTGTGCTTTAAGAAGTTCGCTTAGCAACCACGTGGTTTTGGGGTTCAGTGCCACTGTTCGGCATTCTCGACAAGAATCTTCTTCTAGAGGCCGGACCGACCAATGTCTTGTAAGTGAGTTTGATAGATAGAAACTAGGTAGCGTCTCATTTGTGTGTGTGTGTGTGTATGTGTGTGTGTGTGTGTGTGTGTGTGTGTATAAATGTGTGTGAACTTCTTTGTGTTTATTCTTCACGACTTGACAACCGGCGTTGGCATGTTCAAGTCACCGTAACTTATCGGTTCATCAAAAAAATGATAGAATAAGTAAGTACCAGTCGTAAAAATAAATACGATGGCAAATTGCTTTGACGAATCCAGTCATGGTGGCGCCTCAGCATAACCACAGGCTAACGACCGAAACCAGTTAAAGAGTAAAAGATTAACATCACAAACCGCAAGACATTCACTCAACGGGTTTCCAAAAACCGTATGCCGCAGGCAACAGAAGTGAAATATAACCCAAATCGTACAACCGAAATTGTTAATCTAATAGAAATCAAGAACAGCAGAAATACAACACATTGTCAGACACCTAAACAAGAAAATAACAAAGAAAATAAACAAACTACAGAAAAGAAACAAAACTGGCAACCATTTGAATCTATTATGAACTCCAAGCAATCAGTAAAATACTAAACAAAGCATCAAGAAAGGAATAAGGAGCATCAACGACTGTAACAGCAGTGACGTATATTAGTTTCAAATTTTGGTACCAGACCAGCAACTTCGTGGGGTGGGGGGTAAGTCGATTACATCGACCCCAGTGCTCAATTAGTACTTATTTTATCGACCCTGAAAGGATGAAAGGCAAAGTCGACTTTGGTGGAATTTGAACTCAGAACGTAGAGACAGACGAAATGCTGTTAAGCATTTTGCCCGGCGTGTTAACGATTCTGCCAGCTCGCCACCTTTAACAGTAACATACATGTATATATAAAATACTTGTTATGCATTCAGTAGTAAGTAAACTCAAATATGAGATCCTTCCTGGAAATTAGTCACTAAAATCCACACAAAGAAATCAATAACACAAACCACATGGTCTTTTCACCTAGATCAGCCATGGGAAAACTGCGGCCCATGGGCCATTCTGAATGACATGCCTAATTTCAAGAGGAAATTTCAAGTTTATTAAAAATAAACTTTAATTTTTCTTTTTTTTTTTTTTTGTAGGGCGGCCCACTTGGTGGTGAGCCATGTCTCATGCGACCAAATTCTTGGAAAATGTTGCCCATGCCTGATCAACATCATCATCAGGAACCTCGCGCTCCACCAAATACCAGGACAAACAAAAGTTTTAGACCCATTAAAAAATCACAATCATATACTTAAAATAAATGAACCCTAGAGTAACCATTACATTTACCAACATCTTCCACTAACACCAACTCTGCTAAATCCTCAGAAACTGGAATCTGGTGGAAAAATTATACAAATTCCTTGACCTAACAGAAACCATGCCAAAGCACCATAATATAGACCCGTTCTTATATGTAAACTCTAAAGACCCTAGAAAAGCTCATCCTTGATACCATTAACCTGCACCATTATATTTCGAGTATAGATTCAGAATACTACAAGCCCCAAAAGCTAGCACAAATGATAAACACCTCTTCAGCAGCAACGACAGAAAAACAAGCAAGCACTATTTTCCTTGTCATCGACATCAACAATGTTTTCCACTCCGGTAATTCGCTATAAATTTCCCGGTCATTCATCATTGTTATATATAAACTAAACAGTTGACAACGTCATAAGAAGCAACAAAAAACGTTAACCAGTAAATGATCGCCAAACTTATGCAGATGACATTTACAACGCTTTTAGTTTCTGCAACCTCTTACAGGCTATACCATATGCATCTTTTCTCTTACCCACGCTTTTTAACTTATACTAAATTCCTACATTTTTGCAAAACACACACGAGGTTCGTAGGTAGATAGAACTACATTAACGTCTTTCTACCATTCCCCCAAGCAAAACTATTTTAACCCTACATCAACCGCAGAGAAACTTGATTGCAAAAAAGAAAAACGATTAGAAAATAATACCTATCCAATCCATCATATCGTCTTACCAGCAACCAAAAAAGTATTACATTTAGCGACGTAAACAAGCATCAGAGGGTAACACACTCACACACGCACGCATGCACGCAGATATATATACATACATACATTTATATAGACTCATATATACATATATGTATATACATAAACATGTATATATGCATATATAGATACACATATATACATATATACATACATATAGTCCAGCAATTTAAGACAAGTAAATCGATTGCATTGATCCTAGTGTTCAACTGATACTTATTTTATCGACCCTTGAAAGCATGAAAGGCAAAATCGACCTCGTCAACATTTCAATTCTAAACGTTAAGCCGTAAGAAATACCGCTAAGCATTTTGTTCGGTGTGCTAACGATTCTTCCATCTCGCCGCCTGAGAGAACCAGCAAATATAATGATAGTTGAAGAACAGCAACTGTCACACGCTCATTGAGTCAACCAGTTTCGAAGAATGAGCTAGAAAGAGCTTGGATAGAGACCCTTCATACCAGTTGTGCGTACGTGAGTTATTTCAGAATGGTAAATAACAAGTGAATAGGTACTGGACCGGTACTTAGTTCTTTGACCTCAAGAGTATTGAAAGACAACGACGACTTCCGCGGAATTTGTACTTAGCATGTAAACCGGAAGAAATAAGAAATCTGGTATGTATTTTGTTTGGCGTGCCAACGATTCTGTCAGCTCGCCGTCTTGGCAGCCAGAATAATAATGGCTTCAAATTTTGACTCAAGGCCAGCAGCTTCGTGCGAAAGGGTAAGTAGATTATGCAAATACTGCGCTGGTACTTATTTTGTCAACCCCGAAAGGATGAAAGGCAAAGTCAACCTCGGCGGAACTCAGAACATAAAGACGGATGAAACGCCGCTAAGCATTTTGCCCGGCATGTCAACGATTCTGCCTGCTCGCCACCATAACAATAATAATAATTATGGTTTCAGATTTTGGCACAAGGCCAGTAATTTCGTGGGAGTGGGTAGTTCGATTACGCCAGTGTTGTACTGCTACTTATTTTGTCGACCTCGAAAGGATGAAAAGCAAAGTCGACTTCGGCTGCATTTGGACTCGTAAAGATGTTATGAAATGCCGCTAAGCATTTTGCCTAACGTGCTAACGACTCTGCCAGCTTACCGCCTTAGCAACAGTCGTTGTTTCGATGTTGCTTATGTTACTACTGTTAGAACTCAAGGCATCCACAACACCAGCCAATAAGTAGTTAAAAATAATAAAAGTGACGTCAGTTACATTAGTTATATCTCAAGTATAAACTCATACTAATTATGAAAAACTAAATTTCCGGATGGATTTGATTTTTTTTTTTTTTTT
>NC_068982.1:33216890-33217721 GCF_001194135.2 Octopus bimaculoides
GGATTTTAATGTTTTTATGTTTCTACTTTCATGTTTCAAATTTTATGTTCCACATTCTTCGTTTCAAATTTTATGTTCAACAACTACCAGCAAATAATAATAATAATAATAATAATAATAATAATAATAATAATAATAATAATAATAATAATAATAATAATAATAATAATAGCAATGACAAAAAGAAAATAACTGCAAAATCTATTTTACGTAGATGGGTTAACAATGCATTTATATTTATAGTGTAGGTCATACATATTTTTAAATGTGTTAGCAAACAAGGGGTATGTGGCTGTCAAAGTAATTAAGTTTTTATGACTACAATTTTACATATTTTCTTCGGTTTTTGTTTTTCTTTCTTTGCTTTTGATTTTTCTGTTTTTGTTTTTGTTCTTATCTTTCTATTAACTGCAGTGTTTATCACTAGAACATCACAACTATTCATCCCTTGACGCCCTTTCAACAAACGGATGTGCGCTTCAACAACACGAGCATGGATTTTTTTTTTTTTTAAATGACTTTCAATTTACACCATCCAGGGTTTCGAAACTTACTTCAAAGATGTCACCGTGTAAACTCTGATCTGATGTGATATAATAATTTGTTTTTCTAAATTGAACTGCTGGCGAACTCTCTTGATGTCAGTCCCTTGAAAATCGTCCCTGATTCTATGTTACACAACATCTCGTCCTAAAATTTTTAGAAAGTTTTAAAGTATAACGCCATCTTACTAACGATATGTAAAACATTACAATGTGTATGTGTGTGTGTGTGTATAAATAAATGTGTATATATATATATATATATATATATATATATTATATATATATA
>NC_068982.1:33217818-33222075 GCF_001194135.2 Octopus bimaculoides
CAGTCGAATAATTTGATCATTGACACTTTATTTCATTAAGCAAGAAGGAATGAAAGAATAAGTTGATCTTGGCTGGATCTGAATTCAAAATGCAAAGAGCTGGAACAAATTCCGCAAGGTGCTTGCCTAATTTTGTTTAATGGTTTAAATGAGAAACGGCAGCTTTTATGGCCTTTAATTGAGCCTTCTGCTTGATAAAAAAAAATCGTAACGCGTAGATTTCTGCTGTAGTAATTGGAGGGCATGAGAATATTGGAGGGAATGAGACTAGATCCGAATATCGCAAGAGTGAGCTCTGCAGAAAGTACCCTGGTGGTGGTGGTAGTGGTAGTGGTGGTGGTGTTAAACCGAACCAGAATTAAGTTTACCATTTAAGAACATGTCAGTACTTCTACCATTTTACTACCGGTGCTTATACAATTTTTCACTTGTGCTTCTACCATTTTGGTACCGATACTTCTACTCTTTTTGTTACGCCAGTTTTCTTTAACTAATTGATGAAACATTTTTAATGCTAGAAATCGTGCCATCTATTGCAAAAGTTGCGTACAAAGAATTTAAGTTCAGCAATGCCTGCTGATGACTTTCTCAATAATTACAGAATAATCATTGCCTACAAGTGCTCTATTGGTAATTGAGTGCCTTTACCAACTTTAAGAGAGAAGAATAAATTTTGAAAGACTTTGGGGTAGTAATTCTAGCAGAGCCTTCTTTGTTGACTTGCAGAATAGCATTTGTTTACTTTACATTGCAGTCCACTGTTATGTCCATCTGTAAAATCCTGGTGGCAGTTGTGCATGAATAGAGCAATCAGTGTAAAGAATACGTGCCCAGACTATTATACTTCACCCGATACGACTCGCCATTGCATATCAGAGTGTGAAGTGTGACGATTCATTTCTGCATTTTGAAGTGCGCAGTGTGATTCTCAGTTAGAAGACAGTGTGCTGCATCTAGAATCATGCACCTATGGGTTGTAATTTAATCATTTGAACCTCGACCGTGCGAGCAAAGAACCAGCGCTGACTGAGGACCATATCACCATCACAACAATAACGGGCGTCTTTATATTAAAAACAGCGTAACGCTGGTGATAGAATGTGAACCATCATTCCATCCCCTCGAGGGGTAAACCAGAACTTAATAACTCATTAACTCCAGCTAATGATAGCCATTTCGATGTTGATGTTTTAATCACTAATTGTTCAGTTGTCATTTTGGTGTGTGGGTTTCGGTGAGTATGATGTTTACGAACATATTTTCTGTCAGACTGCAGATTAATCTATATTCCAGGAATCTATACGAAATATATCCTAAGTGCTCATATTTAATGGCAAACAGCAGCATCTATAGAGCATTGCAAACAGATTTCCCACGACTATCTTCCTTTCGTGGGCCAGGTTGTTTCTGACCTTGGCACGATTAAAGCAAAAAAAAAAAATGAAATGCAAGGGGTTTTCTCTGTTCTCAAATGACACCATTCTTACAGTATATAAAATATAAAAAGAGACATAACAAAAATAAAAGCGACTGCAGATTGAAATGGATAGAAGGGGAGAAGACGACAGCGAAAAATAAAACATTCTGATAATGTTACCCTTTGTTTAAAGCGAAAAGATACCAAAGAACCACCCACTGACATTAGCAAACCACGCATTGGTTGCATCAGTTTCTGATATCTGAAGAGGCTAAAATTTTCCTTTTTCTATATCGCCAACTCATCTAAATGAATTTGCAATGCCAAATAAGCATCACCTCACCCTCCCAACTTCTCTCTCTTTCTCTCTTTCTCTCTCTCTATCTCACTCACTCCCCACTCTCTCTCTCTATCTCAATCGGTCTCGCTTTCTCACCCTCTTATGCAAATATACATAATATACATACATACATATACATATATATGTATGTATGTATATATGTGTGTATATATATATGTATATATATACATATATGTATGTACACATGCATATGCTTATATATCATTTGTATTTATTATATGTATATGTATACGAATATATATATACACATGTATAAACAAATATATATACATATATAAATATCTACATATATATACGTATGTATATATGCACATATATACATACGTATGTATATATATATATATATATATATATATGCATATACACTCATATATACATGCATATACATACACAAACACACACACACACACACACACAAAATGACGTTCGTAGAGGCGTGAAACTCGAGTTGCAAGAAAAAAATTCATTTTAAATAAACCATGTATTGTACGACGTGTTCAGTTTTTCTTTCCTCGTTGGTTTACAATACATAGATACATACATACGTACATACATATATACATACATACATAAAGATTATATATATATATATATATACTACCAATGATGGTGTGAAATTAGGAATATCAGTTGCTTTTCACATAATGATAACAATACAATGTATACGATGAGAGCATAGCATACTACTCCTGATGATAGCATGCAACATCTGTGTGGAAGCATGTAATATCTGATAATAGTACGAAACCTCTGATGATAGCATAGAGAACCTGTTGATAGCATATAGCGTTTGATGCTAGTATGAATTACGTTGTGGCAGCATGAAACATGTTGTTAATGATAATGATAATGATAATGACCTTGTTGTTGTAGTTGTTGTGGCTGCTGCTGCTGCTGCTGCTGTATTTGGGGCAGCGAGCTGGTTAGAATCGTTGGCGCATCAAGCAGAATGCTTAACGGCGTTTCACCTGGCCTTATGTTCTGGTTTCAAATTCCTCCGAGTTCGACTTTGTCTTTCATATTTTCGTGGTTGATAAAGTAAGTACCAGTCGAGCACTGGCGTCGATGTTATTGACTAGCCCCTTCAGGCCTTGTGCCAAAAAGTGAAAGATTTAATAGGGTGGCCAGCAGACAGAATTGTTACTGCACCGGACAAAATGCTTAACAGCATTTCTTTCGGTTTTACGTTCTGAGCTCAAATTCTGCCAAGGTCAGTTTTCTTTTCCTTTCATCCTTTCCAAATCGATAAAATATGCATCAGTTGAGCACCGGGGTTGATGTCAACGTCGAACCTTCACTACAAAATTTCAGACCTTGTGCCTATAGTAGAAAGGGTTATTATTGTTGTAGTTTGGAACTAAGTGGGCCTCGTCTAATTAATGACTTGTCCAGAAGACGTATCACCAAACGTACATGAATGTACTTTCTTTTCCTTTATTAAAACGCTAAATTGTGTATTAAAGGAGATTTGGGTACTATTTCTAGCAGGTTGTTCAAGACACTAGGCGGTTTTTTCGTTGTCTATCCGCTGGTATGAAATTTGAGAGTAAAATGTTACATCTGGCAGTTAAATGTTATGTTGTAATATTCTACAGCTAATAGTGGGGGAAAAAACTGCAAGATAATAACAAAATGTTAACGCTACAGCTGGTTGTTAGATGCATGATCTAATTGTAAAATTATTACATACGACACTATACAACACATATCAGAGTAATAAGGAACATCTGATGATCAGATGCCAGATTCAATGGTTATATTATATGTAAATGGAAAAGGAAACCAAAGATAAGACTGAAACATACTGTTTACGTTTTATATCTTTTATCGTTCATTTTCTTTTTTTTTTTTTTTTCATCTTCCACTTTCTTCAGTCATTGGACAGTGGTCATGCTTGGGCCACCACCTTGAAGGGTTTTAGTCGAACAAATATTCATTCTTGTACTTATTTTTTCAGATCTAGTACTTATTCTATCGGCCTCTTTTGCTGAACTGCTAGATTATGGAGACGTAAACCAACCAACACTGGTTGCCAAATAGAGGGAGATTTACAAACACAAATAAAAAGACTCACGCACACACGCACATACACACACACACACAGGTGCACACTCACACATACACGCACACATACATATACGATGGGCTTCCACACCTTTTCCGTTGTCCAAATTCACTTACAAGGCATTGGTTGGTCCAGGTCTCTAGTACTGCACACAGGAACTGAACCTGCACCTGAAACCATGTAGCTCCAAAGAGAGCTTCTTAACTATACTCTTTACTCTTTTACTTGTTTCAGTCATTTGACTGTGGCCATTCTGGAGCACCGCCTTTAGTCAAGCAAATCGATCCCGGGACTTATTATTTCTAAACCTACTACTTATTCTATCGGTGTCTTTTGCCGAACCGCTAGGTGACGGGGCCATAAACACACCAGCATCGGTTGTCAAGCAATGGTAGGGGGACAAACACAGACACA
>NC_068982.1:33222240-33223471 GCF_001194135.2 Octopus bimaculoides
TATATATATATATATATATTTGTAATGGATCTGCATTTTTGAAATAAATGAAAAGTAAAATAACATCTCAAATGGAGATCTTTCAAACTGTAATGTTACGGATCAGTAAAATAAACAACGTGCAAAGAATATGGAATGAAGGCAAGTTGTATGCTTTGTGTTCGCAACATAGTTTAATTCTTAGTTGCTGAATAGACCTGTCATTTCTGATTGTAGTTTGCAGTCTGCGGGAGGATAAAAGCCAACGAGTTAATAGTACTTCAATAAGAAAGCACTTCAAGAAATAATCTTAGTAACCAAGTGGTTTAGGTTTCGATCCCACTGCGTGGGTGTGGTAGAGTTATAACGGTTACTTCATGTTCTTTGGAATATTCTTCCTCGTACATTTTACCCCTCTCGTTTGACTGTATTGACAGATAGATAGATCGAGAGAAGGGGATTTTAAAGCTCTACAGAAAAGATAATTTGTGTTTAGCACACCAATTTGGACAGTTATTATTTTTATAAGAATGGGATGGATCATATCTGAAAACAACTTCAGGAGTTGTGAAGAACGTATTTGTACGTGGTCTGTTTCTGAGAGCTATTCTATTCTAATCATTAAAACATTGATTTAATGATCCAGCATTAAGTGCTGCAACATACATTTGCTGATCTTGAGAAAATCTCAACTAACTTCTCTCTTCAGACTCTCGCCTTCGGTTTTCTACAATCCTCCTTGCTTTATACTTGTTTGTGGAGAGATTACGTCTTTTCTTTGGTGGCATACTTTTTCCAATATTGTAAACAAAAAATGATGAACATACAAAGAAATTATACATTGATCCCTATTTTTGTAAGCAGTTGTATCCGTTAAAATTTATTTGAAGAGAGAAATTGAAAGAAGAGAAAGTGAAAATAACAGACAAAGAAAGTGAAAGATGTATGTACGTCTATATGAAATGGACGTGTGTGTGTGTGTGTGTGTACGTGCGTGCGTGCGTGCGTGCGCGTGTGTATATGAAAGAGAAGGAGGGTGAGAAAGAGAGATAGAGTGGGTGAGTGAAGGTGTGTGTCGCGATGATTGATGTCTTTTAAGGTACACACACACAGAAAATGTCATCGCATAAGATGTTTACGATAGTTGATTTATGGAAAAGATTACGTAAAATTTTTGAAATGCAAATATGTGAATGGAAATTAAGTTTAATTTGTATCCGAAATAGTACTGAATCATGTGATACCCCATACG
>NC_068982.1:33223507-33224200 GCF_001194135.2 Octopus bimaculoides
ATATATATATAGGACAGTATCTCACATTACAATAGAGACGCAATACTGAAATAGTCTTGCATTAGGCAAGAAGTTAGAAATTGTTTATGCTCAGGACACTGCATGGACCTTGGCTTTTGTATCTGACGCCTGTTGCTTTAAGTATTTTATTTCGATTTTATGTATATGTGTATGTATAAGCCAATGAGGGAGACCTCTACATGGTAGCTAGACCTGGTAGAAATAGCAGCCAAATCCCCCTCAAAACACCCTACTGTCTTAAACCGACATTTCTGACTATTATATAGTTTGAATGGGAAACTGTAACTAAAGATTAAGATTATTAACCCCAAAATTATACACGTTTTAATAGCAATCATTTTTTTCTCTTTTTTGCTTAATTAGTAGTTTTTCATATTAGATGTAAAGGTGAAGAGGGTTAACTTGGACGGTGTTAAGTAGTGGAGATGTTTGGTGATTGTATGTAGTGGTTACTTTTAGTTGTTTCTTCTCAATAAGGATAACTGATTGATAACGAATCTTAACACAATATATATACAACTTCAAGTGGAATTGGACGTCATAAGAGAGACAGTATAGCGACGGTTTTGGCTGACTGTCCTGTACTCCCCTTGTTGCTAGCGAAATGGTATGTGCCAGCTGTCTGAGCAACTGGTTGATTTTAATGGCGGAACAAACAGGACAAAAAGATTA
>NC_068982.1:33224210-33224546 GCF_001194135.2 Octopus bimaculoides
AGCTGTCTGAGCAACTGGTTGATTTTAATGGCGGAACAAACAGGACAAAAAGATTACAAAAATAGCGATTCTCACCTTGAAACTAACTATTTTGAGAATCTTTTTAGATTACAAAACGCCCCGCTCTCTCATGTTTAAAATTTCAGTGCGATCGGATGAACAATATACGAGTTATAAGCGCACAAACAGACAGACAGACAGACAGAACGGATTTTATATATTAAGACATATATATATATATATGGTGCATCAGCATGGCCGCAGCTCTGAGCTGAAACTTTGAAATGAAAAAAATACATAAATATATACACATATATGTACACACACAATTACGCG
>NC_068982.1:33226355-33232382 GCF_001194135.2 Octopus bimaculoides
TATATATATATATATATATATATATATATATCAAGATTAGAACAGCTAAGATTTTAAAGATTGGATTAGAAAATGTTTAGTTGCTTTCGTTTCCAGTTCAAAGCTCGTATGCGTTATTTTGGTTTCTTTTATGTGGATAAATTATTTTCAGTTTTCAGTCATGTGGTATCATCACTTTTTATTATATCTATTATTTTTATCTGCATCTTTTGATTTTTATCTTTGATATATCATTTTATTTTTTAGTTTTTAGTTTTAGTTTTTTGCGGGTTGGGGAGGAGGACTTACTTTTTTTATGTATTTCAGTAGGAAGTCAGCTGTCTTCTCTAATGGAATCATTTATATGATGTAAATAATCTGCACAAAAGTGGTAAAACGATAGCCGACTCTCCGCTGCAGTGTAGAGAGAAGCTCATTACGTAAACATGCCATGGTGTTTATTTTTATGCAAAGCGAGCAAGTTCGAGCAATGGTAGAATGTCAAGCTGGGGGAAGTTATCACTTAACCAAGGTTAGGTTAAGTTATGTTTTTTCACAGTCAATAGAACGACTGCCATCATAGATATAGACAACGTATGGCGTCGGTTTCTCGAAATTGCCGAGTAAGAAATATATTGTCTGGTCTGTTACATTTAGACATTGAGCAGATGTATCACTGAAAGCAGGAATTATAAACTTCCTACCGGGCAATTGTAAGGAAATGAAATATCATTTGTAATTGTGTTTTATTTTATGGAACACTATCATGGCAAATTTGTATGGAAGAGTTATGTGGACAGCTTTTATGAAGCAGTAATATTTTTATGGAAGACTTTTGTAGAAATCTTTGTCGGGAACTGTACTGAATATTTTTGTGGAAGTTTTATAGAAAATCTTTATACAACGTGTCATGGAATAGTTTTAGAGAGTGTTTATGGAAACTTATATGGAAGGGCGTTATAAAACAGTCTTATGGAACCGTTTTTGAAATACTTATATGGAAACATTTATGGAGTAATTTATTGAAATATTTGCATGGAAACATTATGGGGTAATTCTTGTAATATATAGAAACTTTTAAAAAAATATTTATATAAACGTTTTATGAGAAACTATAAGAAATAAAGAAATATTTTACAAGTCTTCTTCAAGTTTTGTTTCTTTTCGGTCGATTAAGATCGAAGCACCGTTAAGAGGAAACACTAGTTAAGAAAAAATGGGATGGATGCTATGTTGGCTATGCTTTTCTAGAGAGCATTTACAGTTTAAGCAAAGTGGAATTGTGCCGACCGTAAATAGTGATTGGGATATGATGTCTATTCTCTGAGAGTTATTTTATTCTCTACAGTACTCACCACGTTAGTTTAATATAGGTTTATTTTTCGGTTTATCACAAACGCCTTTTGCAAGTTTACCGGCCCAGAAATGGGAGTACAACACTTAGAACTTTCCCAATGCTCATTAGAGGAGTAAGAAACCCTTTAAAATACTCTTCCAGCCTTGGAATTGTTTATAGCTCTCTATAAGTAGTCGCTGAATATTCCAGCAATCTAGAGTCAGTAGCTATATTTTAAGTGCTACTGCTTTGCATCAAAATTCTAACATTTCAATAGGTATTTCTTCAGGAAGTATACTTTCTAGTCGAGTGTTATCAATTTACGGCACCACTGGTTCTCTATTCCTCTAATTTTAGATTGATTAGCCAAAGCTAAATCGGAAATTGTAAATGATGAGCGAGTATGATTTCAACTTTTGCGGAAAGGTTTCAGTATCTCTAAATACAAGACTCAAGAGTTCTATGCAAATCTATCTCGAAGAGTTTTGACACAACTTTCGTAAAGAAATTTGTTCTCGTGAAATTTTACTTAGCAAAGGATTAGAGAACTATCCAAAGTAAATATTTTTACACGCGATGTACAATGTCTAAATTTGTTTCAAGTTTGAAATATTGAATATGCAAAATTCTTGTAAGCATAGACAATGCATAAGACAATACAACGTTCATATAAAATGTGCAGTGATCTGTTATTTATTTTAGGGACAGCACATTTTTATTTCAAATTCACACAACAAAAATGTTATCCTTTTCATGGGTTCACTGATAAATTTATATATATTTTTCTTGTAAGTTTCTTCTTTTAATAAATAGTCAACGGGAACATATTAAATGGAGGCGGTGGAAAATTCAGTTCGTGAGAATAAAGAACGAAGTTTGGATTATCTAATTTTATTAACGTATACAGAGAATTATAAACATTACAAAAGCTTGAAGCTCTGTTGTGGTACAATAACAAAACGGTTTTTTTAATATAAATTCACTATTAATGACAGCGAGCAGAATAGTCAGCAGGCCGGACAAAATGCTTAGCAGCATTTCTTTCGGCTTTATTTTCTGAATTCAAACGCCACCGAGGTCGACTTTTCCTTTCATCCATTTGGGGTTGATAAACTAAGTACTTGTTAAGCACCGGGGGTTGATGCAATCGACTAGCACCCCCCCACCAAAGTTTCAGGCCTTGTGCCTATGGTAGAAAGAATATTAACTCACCATCTCTCAGGAACTTTACCATGTCTTGATGCACTACTTCAGTAATAGGTATGTGACAAGAATTAACCCCCAATAACTGTGATACAAATTTATTTTGTTATTGTTTATAGTATTATCTATCACGTAAATAGATGCATTTTACCTGCAGTATCAGTAGACTCATCCAAAATCAAAGAGAATTGACTATTACTTATGTCTTCAACTTTCAGTAAGACAATAACTTTTGTTATTAAGTATGGTGCATTTTGTTTCATGCAGTTGGAAATCAGCTGCAATTGAGAATGACAGAATTCCTTTATTAGTAAATTCTTCTAAATGATTGACACCACAAATACTTGCACGACATGCTACAAATGCTGCTAACAGCAGTTCTAATTTTGTTATCTTTGCTACTGGAAAACAAAAACTACTTTGATAGATCGTTGAGAATTCGAGTTTGTCACAGTTTTACTTTTTTGTTTTTCAACGTTATGTAAAGAAGTATGCCACGTTTAAATTGTTTTTGTTTTTTTGGGGGGGGGCTCGTATTTCAATACTGCACACTTTACAGAAAGCTTTATTCCTGTTGCGTTTTACTTTTCTCACCAATTTGAAGATTTTTGAAACTTTTTATCGTGCTTTGACCATATGCTCATGGGTATAATTCAGAAATAATTTAGATTTATTTTTAAAAATACTTAGCTTGTTCAAATTTCTTTCACATGACTGGATAACTGCTGCCAAAAATTTTCATCTCGTTTTATTATACTATGGAGCTGCTCATTCATATCTTGATATACTAGAAGAAACAGCAACCGAATATTTATTTAAAATACACTTTCTGCTGTGATAAGTAGAGAAGGAAACAATGAAAAAAATGTAATACAAATTTATGAAGAAATACCTGTCACTCTACCACGGGTGAAGCTTAATTTGCGTCTAACTAAGCAGTGTCCGCATCTTGGATCTATAATATATATAGGCTTCACGTTTTAGTACATGACCAGTAATTTCATGGTCAGGGGCATGTCGATTACATCGACCCAGTGTTTCACTGATACTTATTTTATCCACCCCGAAAGGGATGAAAAGTGAAGTCGACCTCGGCGGAATTTGAACTCAGATGCTATGCATTTTGCCCGACGTGCTAATGATTCTGCAAGCTCGCATCTCTCCTGAATTTATTATGTATTTATGATTTATAATTATCAAAATATTTTGAGTTACAAAATAATTTCACTGGTCAACACTTTTTCTGGCGCAAGGTTTATCAATGGTTTTTAGCTAATTTTGGGGTCCTGAATCCAAATCGGGCATCGGATTTTGTCTATCGCATCAGATTTGTGAGATATAAAATCTTTTAGCTTTGCTACAAACAGCTATTTAATGCTCATAAAGGAAGACTTAAACATACGTAAATGCAATTTTTAATAGACAATATGTCATTTTTTCTTTTAATCTAATAATTCAAACACAAAGATGTGGGAGTAAATGCACAATAGCATGTAAGAATTAAGCTTGGTTAAAACCAAATATGAATACAAAATCTCTATTCATTGTGGTCATTCATTCTGATCATCTTATTACTGCAAGAACTTCCTTTTTTTTTTGTTTGATGATCTCTTGTGCACAGCTTCTGGAATATCTCTCATCAAGCTCAAACAGTAATCTGCCATCATGTTTGAATCCCATCTTCTTCGTTAACATCACCCAGGTTTTCTGGAAATTCACCGAAGTAACTGTGTAAGTAATGCAATTTAATGCTCATTCTACATCAAAGTGCTTGCAAACTCAAGAGCAACTCTTCCACAATCTCTTGATAGTTGTCAGCTTTCCTGTGCCCAAGGAAATTCCGCACCACATCAGAGAAGGCATACCAAGCTTTAACCTCCTTTGCATTCATTGTTGTAACAAACTGTGGATTCCTGAGGAGTATTCTTATTTGAGGTCCAATAAATATTCTTGTCACTGAAACTTGGAAAGATTGTGCATATATCTCTGAAGCAGTTTCCACTGTGACCAAGAGCTTTGATAAATTGCTTCATCACACAAAGTTTCAATACAGGTTTTGCAACCCCAGGTTTTGTCCTGGTCTCCAAGTGTTACTTTAAAGTAAGCAAGATACGTCTTCTTGTCAAAGTTATTAATGTTGCGCCTTTGAGCCTGTAGAGTGAAGTTTCCACAGATATAACAGAAGATATCGGGGTCATTACAGCACGTCCTTTCTTTTTTTACGTTGTAACTAGATCACAGAGGAAGGGCTTTAAAGCAAAACTCGGCTTGAGCATATTCAATATCACCATGACAATCCAGTCAAAATTCTCGCAAATAGTGGTGTAAAGTTAACTTTTGGTATACTCCAGGTAGATAAAGATGTATACCGATGGCACAAAAATGTGAAGTGATAGAGCAAATATGAAGTCAGTTTTGGAATCAGCACCCAAAAATTAGTCCAAAACAGCTCTAAGATTTTATACCAGAAAATAAAAATATTATTTTGTTGACCAGTGTTATAGATATTGAAATTTTACAATGAATTTTCGTGAAATTTCTTTTAAAAATATTAACGTGCACGTGTAATAATTGCATGAAGAATACACTCGGAATACATAATGTAATTATTAGCGCTGTGATATCTAATTGTATAATGTAATAAGCAAATTCATATTCAATAATACAATGAATTTTAATGACAGGAAAGAGTTCGTAGAATTTCATGTTACTAACTACCACGGGAGAAGCTTAGCCTGCGTCTAACTCTTCTCCATTTATACTTTATTTTTATGAACTGCATTAGTAAATAACTGTATAAAATCAACTAATAATATAGTAATTATTAGCATCACTGTGAGTTCATTTTCCGAGTTTGTGCATTTAGAATACTTTGCTTTGAACTTGGGGTCCGTAGTTCAAAGGAAAGACAAAAAAAGTTACAGGTTAAATGATAGGGTATATTGAAAAGAGTTCAAGATATATGTATTTTTTGAGTGAGGAATGTTTACTCTTTCAATAAGACTACAATATGACAGTTGGGTGCTAACATTTTTAAAAGATGGTTCATAAAAAAAAATAAAGAACGAAAGAGAAAAACAACACGTGTTTGTTTCAGATGAAGCATAAAGGGTTCCTTATAAAACATTCCGTTCTCATCGTTCTTCTTTTCGTAAACGTTCGCTCCTTTTATGCTTTTTCCGGTACCTATAGACAAACTAATAAGTGTATAAAAATATATATCTGTCTATTCATCTCGATTACTTTTCCTCTCTCACTCTATTTCCCTCTCTCTCTCTCTCTCTCTCTCTCTCCTTCTTTCTCTCTTTCTCTCTCTATCTCTCCTTCTCTCTCTCTCTCACTCTCTCTCGCTCTCTCTCTCTCTCTCTTTCGCTATATATATATATATATATGTATATATATAAAGATATATTTATATGTGTGTATATATAAGCATATTCATATATACATATACATTATATGTATATATACACATACATATATATACATATATATACATACATATATAT
>NC_068982.1:33232401-33237337 GCF_001194135.2 Octopus bimaculoides
ATATATATATATATATATATATATATACACAAGTGTGTACATATGCATGTATATGTATGCATTTACGTTTGTTTGCACGTGTGTATGTATATATGTATGGATAGATGTTTGTATGTATGTGACTATGTGTATACATATATATATATATATATGTTTGTCCGTATTATGTAACAGACCTTTGTATTGAATATATTACAGATATATTTACTGCGTACGTTACATATGTATGTGTGTCTGTGTGTGTCTATACAGACAGACACACATGTACATAAATATATATATATATATGTGTGTGTGCGTGTGTGTGTGTGTGTGTGTGTGTGTGTGTGTGTGTGTGTGTGTACATGATAGCACTTCCAATCATTATTATTATTATTATTATTATTATTATTATTATTATTATTATTATCATCATCATCATCATCATCATCATCATCATCATCATCATCATTATCATTATTATTATTATTATTATTATTATCATCATCGTCATTATCATTATTATTATTATTATTATTATTGTAGATAGATATACATACATACATACAGACAGACAGACAGATAGATAGATAGATAGATAGATAGATAGATAGATAGATAGATAGATAGATAGATAGATAGATAGATAGAAAATAAAATACTGAAGAAAAGCTTCTGTTGACCATTGATAAAAAGTTTATAAATCTAGCATCCTAAATATATTTAGTTTTATACCAATTATTATTGGAGCGACCGACTATTTATACCAACTCCTGTGGCTGAGCTTGGATTCTTGGATAAAGAATACAGAACCGTAAATCATGCATAACAGAGAATAAGCCACAAGACCTTCCTAAAATTTAAAGATATAGACGCAGACATGGCTGTATAGTTAAGAAGCTCGATTTTCAAATATGTGGTTTCGGATGCAGTCTATTCTGTTGTAAGCATTCAAATTAGGTCTCCAGTTTCTTCCTCCTACTACCACTACCACCACCAAGCTCACAGTCCTTTCAAAACTGTTATAGGAGCTACCCTTTCTCTTCTGCTTAAGTCATAAAAAAGATGAATGTAAATGCAATCTCCAACTGAAAATAGTATCCTGCGTGTCTTACCACTGAACTAGCTTCTGTACACCTTGTTATTAAAAATTACAATTTATTCTTATAAGCATGAAAGTCTCCAAGAAGCTGACTTGCAGCAAATATGCCTGTATTCTTTAAACCTTGAGCTAATTCTGGTAAATGTGACTACAGAAACATCTGTACATGCACTTGCAGATTTGGAGTTCATACTTCTACGTTTTTATGTAGTTTCTCTTATTAAATTCAGACTGTCACTTCCTAATTAGTAAAATTACCGTAGTTGATAAGGCGTCGAGCTGGCAGTATCGTTAACACACCGGGCAAAATGCTTAGCAGTATTTCGTCCTTCTCTTGAACTTCTGAGTTCAAACTCCAGTGGGGTCGACTTTGCCTTTCTTCCCTTTCAGGGTGGATAAAATAAGTACCAGCTGAGCACTGGGGTCAATGTAATCGACTTACCCACTTGCTCGAACTTTCTGGCCTTGTGCCAAAATTTGAAAGCTATATTACCGTATTTGATAAGGCGGCGGGCTGACAGAATCGTTAGCACGCCGGGTAAGATGCCAAAGTGTAAAACCAATGTTATCGTATTTGATAGTTTATAAGACACAATTTTTGTTCAAAAACGAAAAGAATTATCTCAAAATATTACTCTGCGTCACAAAAAAAATTTGTCTGAAAATCTTACTCCACGTTCTATATGCAAAGTTGGGACTTTAATCCACAAAACACTTTTTCCTGAATATTCCCTGCTGAAATTGGGAGGCACCAAATATATCCGTACGTCTTTTATACAATTAAATTCAGTAAACTTCTTTTTTTCATACATTTTCTTTGGAGAAGAAGCTTAAATAATTAGAATTCTCCTTTTTTCACATAAGAAATTTCATACCCAAAAAGCCATACTTTGTTTGTTTGTCTTTTGGAGGTCTTTCTTTGTTTTGGAGTGAGTGGTAGGTTGTTACAGCGAAATTCAACGCACTCCAAGAAGTTAAGATGTTTTTCATATTTTATCTACTTAGCCTTGAAAAAGGGAAAGTTTCGTGAACGTCATGTATTGGAATTTGTATTGTCGGAATTCCATTTGTGGCAGACCCCATAAAAGGTTACAGCAAAATCTTATTATTATCCAGACGTATTGATTTTGACATCAGGAGGTATGTATTTTTTTAAAATGGCATTTTCATGTTTTGTTTTTTTTTTCCAAAATGTATGAGAATAAATAGTTGAAATGTTTAATTTAATTAAAAAGGAGACCGTTGAAGATTCGATGATTTGTATCGATATGGATTCACGGCAACAAGCGATTAATTTTACACACATGTTTGCCCAGAAGCAAGATGCTAAGACTCATAAATGAAACCCAAGAATAGCTGAGGCTTACGTTGATTTTTGTTTGTTTTTTTTTATTTTGTTTATTTGTTGTTTATTTTAAGAGAAAAGCAATGTTCTGTTGAATGTTTTCAACGCGAATTTCGAATTCCTTGACTAGAATATTTAACAGAGATATTTACACAGCTTCATCGAGTCAAACAAAAATACGAAAGGTAAAGATGCAAATATTTTCACTTTGATAGGTTAATTGATTGTACTTTAGAAAAAATGGTAATTTAGAAAAACAATGCTAAGAACGGAAAGTTTGAAATATTTCCCTTAGTGCGTAAAATCAACGTAAAATAAATTATTTATATTACGGGTAGATATTAGACAATTCTAGCCGAGAAATTTGATTTTATTTTTCATTATTAAACAAAGACGATTATGATTGGATCCGGAACTTCAACGAGTTATTCATTGGTTTGAAGTTATCTGAAGGAGAATTAATCCCTATATCCAGCAATCGCAGGCTTAAAATCAACGGTGTAGAGATATTTATGGATACAGTTCTGATTATCATTAGAGAAGATTATCCATCCGAAACTAAAAGAGTTTTATCCGTTTTGATAAAGTTTTCTTCATAATATATCTGTGAATTAAAATTTCCATAAACATGTTGTGATTGGCATTCTTCAGGACGGTAGAGAACCCCTCGTGACCATGCTCACCAATCTGTTTAGCAGGTCCTTCGAAAAGGGCAACAGTTTGAAGAACGCAATAGTGATCTGGGTTTTAAAAAATGTTACAAAACAGACTTGATCGACTCGCTACATGTGGCCTACATGGCTATGACTGGCCAGAGATAGACAGCGGTAGAAGGAGTCCTGGGAGAGGTTCATCCATAGGTGTGATGAAGCCCTGGAAATGAAAGTTTGTTGTGATACATGATGTTCTGCTGATCTGATGAGCTAGCTTTGTTTAAATTAATTTGTAAATACACAACTGTATTGTATGATGGTGAACATACATATTAGTGCAAACATGTATACAGAATTTCTTGCATACTGAAATTAACACCATAAGAAGTTTGCGAAACGGCCGTGGCCCTATGTAAATCACCTGGTGAAATATATATTCACCTCTCGTACCTCCTGACTTTATGATTATATATACTCCTCACAGAATAATTTTATTGCTCGGATTTTCTGGATTTTCAGTTACATGGATACTTTAGATTACGCTATTTTGTAATTGATTTATTTCGTGGACAGATAGCCAAGTCCGTAAGAGGAGTTTACTGTGATAGCCGCACGATTCTCTGAATCCATATCTTTTACTAATCAAGATATTATATACTACCACCTCTACAATCGTAGCACTCTCAACCGACTGCATTATCTATCTATCTATCTATCTATCTATCTATCTATCTAGCTATCTATCAATCTAAGATCTAGGTTTTCTCAGTTTACAGTCAACTATCCAGTATATCCTACAGTCGATATATATTTCCCTCGCAACGAAGTCACATAAAAATTTTCCCAACCGTTATTTCTCACACACTGTAAATACAAACAGATGTGATTAGTGGAACGCACGCGCGCGCGGGCGCACACACGCATAATATATATAGTTAGATACAAAGATAATATATATAAATATATACAATATAAAGAAACATTACATATATGCATATATACACACACACACTCATACACATATATATACACATGGACATTCACACTTACTTACTCACAACACACGCACATAAACATGCAGAAATATAAATGCATGCATACAAGCATAAAATAGCCCAAGCATACATGCACGCGCACGAAACAAACGTTTGCACTTTCACGGTAACATACATATATGCCTGCACTCACACTTACACATACAAATATAAGTATCTACACATACACACTCCAACATAAGTATCTACACATACACACTCCAACATAAGTATCTACACATACACGCTCCAACATATGCAATATCATTTGCTAGTAATAATAATGATTATTTTCTTACACGGAGACGAGGCAACACGTATACGGGAGAAAATTCCAACTGATTCTATCGACCTCAGCATATTTCTGGTACGTACTTTATAACTACTGAAAGAATTTAACTAAATACCGCCTTAATCCGGCACTCCGCTATTGTCGTCCTTTCAAATTATATTCATATTAAAAACAGCTAATGATTGCTAGATGGCGAGCTGACAGAATCGCTAACAAGCCAGGCAAAATGCTTAGCGATATTTCGTCCATCTTTACGTTCTGAGTTCAAATTCAGCCGATATTAACTTTACCTTTCATCCTTCGGGGTTGGGGTCGATGTTATCGATTAGACTCCTTCCCCAAAATTGCTGGCCCTATATATATTTTCCCCGTAGTCCTCACAACTAGTCCTTTTTAACGTTCGGTCCAGAGAACCGTTCTTTGTTTTTCTCTCTTGACGCAATAAAATCGAACAATATTATTGATAAGACGTCGAAATTGTAAAGATTTTTGGTCGACAACTGATGAGGGGTGTGCGTGTCCACGTCCTTT
>NC_068982.1:33237832-33240000 GCF_001194135.2 Octopus bimaculoides
GAGTTTTGATGGCACATCTGGTGTATAAGAGAATTTGACATCGCTGCCCTAAACTGTGTCTCATTTCGAGCCATTGGTTCGTCTGGTATCGTGGAGAGGAAAGCGTCGAGTTTTGTCTTGAAGACCTCCGCATCCATGTCTTGCAGGTCTCTCAAATGTTTTGGCAGGGCATTGAAGAGCTGTATGTATGTATGTATGTATGTATGTATGTATGTATGTATGTATGTATGTATCTATGTATGTATGTAAGTATATATATAATGCATGTATGTGTGTGTGTGTGTGTGTGTGTGTGTGTGTACATACATATGTGTGTATATTATTTACTTTATCTTTAACAAACATCATTGTGTGATTATTATATGTCGTAGAAATAAGAATACTTTGATATGTATAGAAAGAAGCGATGGTCAAGTAAATTTGATTGGGAACAGATTTTTCATAAAAATGTATATTTTTAAAAACTTGCTTAATCAAGCATGAGAAAATATATATTTAGTAAAAACTACGGAAAGTGTGATGCCACTTATGTTCACATACAGACCTAATGAAGGAACGTCTTATTTATGCTCAGTAATACATGATTCACCTCACAATGTATTAGGTTGTTTCGAAAATAATGGCCGCTTTAAGTGTTGTATTGTTTTAAAACGCAATTTTATCATAGTATTTTATCTATATTTTAGGTGAATTTCGACATACTTAATAATAATTTTCTACTTATTTCAGGCAGAAAACATTCTTGAAGCATAGGCTCCCTTAATTATGAATATGACAAAATAGGACCTTCGCTTACTTTTCTTGCATTGGGCTTGGGCACAATGCTGCCAATATCAACATAGCATGGGGAGAGGGGTCCACAAGTGATCGCACAGTACGAAGGAGGTTTCAGAAATTTCGTAGTAGTAATGAGAACCTTGAAGATCACGCAGTCTTGACAATGAACAATTGAAAGCATTTGTTGAACAAAACCCACGTCAAAGTGCCAAAGAAATATCTCAGGCACTTGGTGTCGGTATTGCAACGGTCTCACGCAATCTGCAGAAGATTGGTAAGGTGAAAAAGCTCGATAAATGCGTACCGCATGAGCTCGATGAAAATCAAAAGTTCGGCGTTTTGAAGTGTGCTCGATGCTCTTTCTGCGCAACACCAATGATCCTTTTCTTGGCTGAATAGTCACTTGTGACGAAAAATGGATCCTTTATGGTACCCGTAAACGATCAGGTCAATGGTCTGATCGTGATGAGTCCCTCAATCAGCAAAAGATTATGGTGACTGTCTGGTGGGCTGCAATTGGCGTTGTCCATTACAGCTTTCTGGAAGCTGATCAGAGCATTACAGCAGAGGTTAACTGCAATCAGCTCGCTGAAATGTATGCTCACTTGCAAATAATGAGACCTGCATTGGTGAATTGGCGTTGCCCAATTCTGTTCCACGATAATGCAAAAGCCACATGTTGTACGAATGACGCTGCAAAAACTCACAGACATAGGATACGAGACTTAACCACATCCTCCATATTCTCTTGATCTTTCACTCACTGACTACCATTTTTTAAGCATTTAAACACGTTTTTGAGTGATAAAACATTCAGATCCACACCAGAGGTGGAATCAGTTTTCAAAGATTTCTTAGCATCAAAGCCAATAACTTTTTATCAGCGAGGCATAAATAATCTCTTTGATCGTTGGCAGAGATGCAGAGATGTTCACGGTTCATACTTTGACTAATCAAAGCAGTCCTATTGTTAATTTTTCTAGTATAAAATTATGTTTCTGAAATCGGCCATTATTTTCGGATCAACCTAACATATGTGCATAGTTTATAGAGTAGGCCCAGGAGTGGCTGTGTGGTAAGTAGCTTGCTTACCAACCACATGGTTCCGGGTTTAGTCCCACTGCGTGGCATCCTGGGCAAGTGTCTTCTACTATTGCCTCAGGCCGAACAAAGCCTCGTGAGTGGATTTGGTAGACGGAAACTGAAATAATCCCGTCTTATATATGTGTGTGTGTGTGTGTGTGTGTGTGTGTGTGTGTGTCCAACATCGCTTGACAACCGATGGTGGTGTGTTTACGTCCCCGTAACTTAGCGGTTCAGCAAAAGAGACCGATAGAATAAGTACTAGGCATCCAAAGAATAAGTCCTTGGGTCGATTTGAAAGGTAAAGT
>NC_068982.1:33241276-33242972 GCF_001194135.2 Octopus bimaculoides
ATATTTATAAAAAAGAAGTTTGAAAACGCCAATATATAAAAAACGAATTTTAATTTAAAATTTTGTCAGGGATATTTTTAACATGTTTCGGTTCTTGCCTTTTATTTATGAGTTAAGAAGGCACGCAATAGTTTCATGAGGCAAAGATCTCCACAATCTTCAAGCGATCCACTCAGGAATGCGGGTGCTCATTTCATTTTGGAGATGATGAGCAACATTACCAAGTGGATCGCTTAGAGATTGCGGATACTTTTCCCACAAGAAACCAGAAATAAAGAATATTTATCCACTAATTGTTGTGTTGAGCTCTCATTCTTACTATTTGATACTAACATATATATACATGTATATGTGTGTGTGTGTGTGTCTACTTGTCTATGTATGTATGTGTATGTGCCTTTGTGTTTGTCTTCTGCTAAATCTTGACAACCGGTGTTAGTTTCTTTACGTCCCCGTAACCAGGCGCTTCGGCATAGGAAACGGTAGAATAAGTACGAGCCTTTAAAAAAAACATATATTTTGGTCGAATCGTTGAAGGCGGTGCTCCAGTATGGCCACAGCTCAATGACTGAAACAAATAAAAGATTTTTCTTTTCCCCTCTTTTTTTTTGGTGGGGGGGGGCATTGCTAAAGAATCGGTGAAAGTATAACCATCATACTCATGCTTTCACCTTTTTGTTGAATATGTACGTTTGTAGCAATGCAAGAATTTCGTTGAATGAAACAGCCAGATTCTTTTCATAACGAATATTCCTGTAATATACTAATGCATACCAAAACTGGCGGTAGAATGTTGTTTTAATAAACAAGAAATAAATTCAATTACATACACCATTACATAGCGATATTATCGCTATACAAACATGTGGATTAGATAGAAAACGGAGAGAAATAACACAAACGAATATTACTGTAAAATTGCAGAATGCATGCATGTTTATTGCTCATTCAACTCTTATTTTGTTTCTTTTTTTGTGTGTGTGAATGTTTATATCCAAATATATGTGTATTTAGTTAATCTGCTTAGCAAAGCATTTATGTTTAAATTGTGTTCAAATAAATATGACTTTTCACTTTAATATTATTTTGACACAGAAACGTTTAAAACCCTTATCTGTCATACATTTATTACATATGTCTTATATAGCATATGCAACTGCCTTTTATGTGAAACCATTGTCTTAGTTGCCAAAACTGTTACTGTAGAAATTATTTTTGAATCTGAGGTTCGGGAAACAACTTTTCTATCTTCCCATCCATCTTTTCCACCAGCTATTCCTAGGAGGGTCTGGAGGTAGAGTCCTCAGGCACTTCTTCTGTAAGCTCCTATCAGATGCAACAGTCATCAGACCTGGCTAAACTCCCATGCGTAACCAACTGAGACTATAGGTATTATCCAACCATCTCATTGTAAGTTTACTCCTAAGTCTCCTAGGTTAACTCGGCTTGAAGAATCAATTTTTTGATTCTCTCCTGTGACATTCTCATCACATGTCTCTAATACCGGAGTTGTAATCTCTCAGTGCATAGAAGTAGCGGCTCCCTGATCCCCGAGCTACGCACCGTCGAGTAACGTTATTCCATTTATTAATATTAATATTATTTTATTGCTATTTTCAGTTATTGAACTGCGACTATATTGGGGGTCCTGTCTTCAAGGATTTAAGTCAGTTACAGTAAATTCTCTCCTATCCTA
>NC_068982.1:33243543-33244446 GCF_001194135.2 Octopus bimaculoides
TATATATATATATATATATACATACATATATATAGAAATATATATATATATGGAACAAAACCACCCTAAACTATGTGTGAGTATGTGTGTGTGTGTGTGTTTATTATCTTCGCTATCATCATCATTAGCTGGCTGGTGTTATTGTTGTTGTTGCTACTGCTACTGTTGTCTTTCAGCATGTGCTTTTCTTCCCCATGTGCAATTTGTGATATTTGATTTCTCCATAGGAATGAAGTCTGAGATCCTTAGGAGTGCCGGAAATGGGAAAAGGCAAAGTTCGCTTCTTTTGTTTTATTATTTCCCTTCTTCTTTTTCCATAGGTCATTAGTAAAGTAAATTAAGTGAAAAGCATAATAACATAGTTTTTGATCTCAGTGAAACACCCTGGCACATTCACTCCAAATATGTCACTTTGTAAAAAGGAAGACTACGGATAAAGGTTATTAAAACCGTCTGCATAGGTTGCAGGCTGGAAGCGGAAATACAAGAAATATCAGTTAAATTGGTGTGGGTTTATTTAATGCAGGGGGCACTAAAACAGATAGCTAGAAACGTTTATGGAGGAAGAAGAAACAGCATTAGCAGCGATTAATATTATTTTAGTTATTTCGGCAAATACGGGTGACAACTTTGTACATGTTTCGGAATTTTTATGACCTCATCAATGTCGTTTCCGTGACAAACAGTACACTGATGCTCTCTACAGTTTCTTATGTGTCAAAAAAAAAAGGTCTAACTCTCCACGAAGTTCCCTCTGTTCTCTCTCTCTCCCTCTCTCTCTCTTTCTTGCTTGCTTTCTCTCTCTTTCTTGCTTGCTTTCTCTCTCTTTCTTGCTTGCTTTCTCTCTCTTTCTTGCTTGCTTTCTCTCTCTTTCTTGCTTGCTTTCTCTCTCTTTCTTGCTTG
>NC_068982.1:33244470-33245019 GCF_001194135.2 Octopus bimaculoides
CTCTCTCTCTCTCTCTCTCTCTCTCTCTCTCTCTCTCTCTCACTCTCTCTCCCCTTCTTTCCCTCTCTCTTTCCTTCTCTTTCTGTCGTTCTCTCTATCTCTCTCCCTCTCTTTGAGCGGGGTTATTTCATATAGTAATATATATATAGGTGCAGGTGTGACTGTGTGGTAAGAAGCTTGCTTCCCAACCACATGCTTCCGGATTCAGTCCCACTGCGCGACAGCTTGGGCAAGTGTCTTCTACTATAGCCTCGCGTCGACCAAAATCTTGTAGGTGGATTTAGTAGACGGAAACTGAAAAAGCCCATCCTATATGTATATGTTTGTGTGGGTGTCTTTGTGTCTGTGTTTGTCCCCACCACTTAGTTTGTCCCCATAAATTAGCGGTTCGATAGAATAAGTACTAGGCTAACAAAGAATAAATCCTGGGGTCGATTTTTTCGACTAAAACCCTTTAAGGCGGTGCTCCAATATGACCGCATTCAAATGACTGAAACAAGTAAAAGAATAAAAGAATATATATATATATACATATATATATATGTATAT
>NC_068982.1:33245970-33249837 GCF_001194135.2 Octopus bimaculoides
ATATACAATAATAAATCTCTGAGCGAGGTATACATGAATATATATATATATATATATATATATACGAGAGATGATGAAAATTCCTGGTTTTGGGTAAAAGAAAATACAGGCGGATCAGTTAATTATGATTTTATTCAACATATTCCCCTCACAGATACACACTTATTGCAGCAGTCCTTCAGTTTTTCTAAGCCCTGTAAAAGAGCTCGGAAGTTTGAGCCTCCAGTCAGGCCTTTCGTGATACACTCAAAGCCAGAAAATTTGCAGCACCTCCTGATATATATATATATATATTTGACTGCAGCCATGCTGGAACACCGCCTTTTGTCGAACAAATCGACCTCAGGACTTGTTCTTTGTAAGCCTAGTACTTATTCAATCGGTCTATTTTGCCGAACCGCTAGATTATGGGGACGTAAACACACCAACATCGGTTGTCAAACGATAGTCGGGGGACAAACACAGACACAAACATATATATATATACGACGGACTTCTTTCAGTTTCCGACTACCAAATCCACTCACAAAATTTTGGTCGGCCTGGGGCTAGAGTAGAAGACACTTGCTCAAGGTGCCATGCAGTGGGACTGAACCCGGAACCATGTGGATGGTAAGCAAGCTACTTACCACATAGCCACTATGTATGTATGTATGTATGTAAGTATAGGGTGTTTATTTGACTCCACCAAACCTCACACTCTCCTCATATTAATCGTTATCCCCAGTCCTTCTTACCGAGAACGTCTACCTTCTGAAATTCTTTCCCAGCCCATATTGTCTCTCACCTGTTAATTTGTAAATGTTCAAGAGGAATATCGGTCGCGTCAGCCTCATCAGTCTGAAACCGCTATAGACACAACCATACCCTCCAGACATAGTCGGTGAAAATGTAACAAAATTAAAACTAAAACATTCATCAAGAAAGTTATATATTAAGGTCTCTGGATTCAATAGTTTGTTTACTGATTTTTCCGTTTGCATTTTTTTCCCCTCGTTGTAAAACAGCACAATCAGATGAAACAAAACCTATCTTCATTTGAATCATTTGAATTATATTTGTATTTGTTTTGTTTCGTTTTGTTTTTTAACTTCAGTAAAGCTATGATTTGTTTATTGCTTAAGCTATAGGGAAAAGTATGATACTAAGAACTTAAGAAGCACGACAAAAAACATATCGAAAATTTGAACATGTGAAACTTTTTAAATTCAATAAATTAACTAAGTAAATTTAAATAGAACAATCTTAAACATCAGGCCTTCAGTCAACCAAATTTGTCCCCCAGAGAGAGTTTTTTTTTTTCTGAACCTAACAGTAAATTTCCCAAAGGTAAATATTTATTAAATCTGTCAAGTATTTCCTTAAAAAACATCAGCTCGTAAAAATAAATAGATAAATAAAATATATCTAAGAATTTTTGCGAAAGCTTTTCCTTTGGGTTCCTACATCTCGTTCGTTGTCGTAGTTGTTCTTGTTGCTCCATAAACGACATCTGAGACACAGCCTGTTTATATTTCTATCTTACTCGTTTTTAAGTTTCAAGTTTGGAAATACTTCAGTCTCCTCGGCTAATATCTTCCCTGTTATATCCTTCTTTGTTATATCATCAGTGACGATATATGATGTGTGTGTCTGTAACAATATATCACAGTACCAAATATAACCGTATAACAATAAGCAATGTAACAAGAGTCGGTTATCTTATAACCATTAGCACAATAACAATCCGGTACTCCAAACGCAGAATCAATAACAAGACTTACAGTTCGATTTTCTTTATTTGCCCACCAGGGGCCAACATAGAGGGGACAATACAGGGCGTACAAACATGGATGTATAGCGCGTTCGCTTTAACATGGTGGGTGGGAATGGTTAGTGCAAGATTAAAAATCGAAATAAATTGAAAAATCGAGTGAGAAAATGAAATCGAATAAATGACAGGTTAAAAATTAATGATTTTCTCTAAGCTGTCGAATTGTTACTAGATGCCTGAAGTAATCTGAAGAAATTTATGCCCCTCTTGGGGAATAAATCGCCACTAGTCTAAAGGTTCCACCTTCACTGCCGTTCATATCCAGGACCACCAACCTACCATCCAGATCCAGGAAGATATCCCGTACTTAGAGATCTAAGGAAATCCAGAGTAGCACTGCTATACCACCACCCGCTCCCGATAGACCAACATGTATGCTAGGGCGTGTTTTCTGGAGATCCTTGTTTCACTAATGGCAGCCACGTCCAAATCAAGTAACTTGAGATCATTGAGCAAGTGACCTTGTTTCCAGGCTGATCCCAGGCCACGCACATTCACACACCCCATTCTCAGCACAGCCATGCTAGTTAGAGAATGAAAATGAGGTTATTCACCTTGGTTTTCGAGAAGCCCGGAATTTCAGGGCTTCTCTACTCGTGAAAACAGAGGCAATATTTGCATTTTTATGTTTTATTTCTTTCGTATTGTTGTTGTTGTTGTTATTATTACCTCCGCGGAGGTATTGTTTTCAGTCGTGTTTGTTTGTTTGTTTGTTTGCCCGTGGACAAGATATCTCAAGAACCGCTGGATGGATGCAGATGAAACTTTCAGGGAAGTTTGGCCTCATGACTGGCATGAACTGATTTTGGGATCGATCCAGTACCGGACAAGGATTCTGGATTATTTGTTATATTTACTTTACATGATTACAATCTTACATTAACTTTCAAGTCTTTCTCAATTATCCCCTTTAGGCTGTAACTATTTTGAATTGTGGATTTGTTAGTTTGGGCTTGTATTAGCTAAGGATAAATTATTTATTACTGTCACTAAATTTTCTACAGCCACCTTCACATTCCATGGCTGCTATTGGGATTGATCAGGTACCGGACAAGGATTCTGGATTATTTTTCCGATTTTTTACTTAATTTTTGCTAGCGGTCGGGTTCATTTTTAGTATTATCGTTTGTGAGAGCAGTTCAGTTTATTTCAGATATTCTCATTTTCAAAATCAGCTCTGGCTAATCGTTAAGAGGATGTTGGTATTGACTTGGCAGAGGTTTGCATTCTCCGAGTGCTTTTGTTATTGTTGTTGTTGTTGTTGTTGCCGCTGCTGCTGTCACTACTGCTGCTGCTGTCACTGCTGCTGCAGTAACTGTTATTGTTCTCTTTGCCGACACCTAAAGTTTTGTCGTTGTTTTAAAGACGAAACATTTTCACCCCGGTGACGGCATTAAGTGTAGGCGATTCGATGTTAATATTCTAATTTTTTTTTCTTTGTTCTCAAAATTTATCAAGGAGCGCGTTCCTTTATCGAACATTATAATGGCTTCTTTATCAGCCATCTTTAAAAAATTACAGAAAATTGCGAAATATTTGTTTTGCCGGAAGCAGTTAAAATTCAAAAATTATTTAGGCGCACCCCCTGCAAAACAGGGGGTGTTTCTACACGAAAATACTATCTGCACAATCCAGACAATCTCCGAAGTGTAATGGTAAAAACAGAAATGAAAAGATTACAAATAATTTTTCAACTTACAGAGCACCAAATTTCTGTGACTTCACAATATGGCGGCCATAATAATAATAATAATAATAATAATAATAATAATAATAATAATAATAATAATAATAATAGATAGATAGATAGATAGATAGATAGATAGATAGATAGATAGATAGATAGATCAACAAGATTGCTCACTCAAATGCAGAATGTGCGATGATTTAAATGAACAAATGAAGTTTCCATACACATACAGAAGTATACATTTACAAACATATATGTCCACACATCATATACGTTCACACATCTACACTTATAGATAAAGAGCGCCCTCCTTCTCAAGATATCTGAGGACAAACGCTTGTAGAGTTGTGGATGTTGTTTGTCT
>NC_068982.1:33250446-33251534 GCF_001194135.2 Octopus bimaculoides
TATATATATATATATATATATGTATGTATATAAATATATATATCCCTCTATCTCTTGCTCTCAGGAGCATGGTTATATCATTTAGTAAGCAAAGTAGGCTGTGTCAGTGTCTACAGATTATGCAATGGAAGTATCTCATTCCGCTGTTATGCCTGTGTAAGTATTTAGTACTCGCTGTTACAAGACATATTTTAAGCACATGATTGATTGTCCGATCAAATTGGCCACGTTTTAGAATTTTTTTAATATGCTCAAGATGTTTTTCTTGTTATCTTTAGTGTAAAGACAGCATTTGTATAGCATTGTACTGCAACTCTCAATTCCTCTGTCTATTTTGGAACTTAGGCTTGTTATCCATAAGTCACAATGCTCTTCTTTATCTATTCTAGATCTTTATTGGGTTTCTGAACCCAGCTGCTTTTATAGATTTATTTTGTTGATATTGTTTATGCGAGTTACGTTTTATCATTGAAATTATTGTTAAATCTACTTACCATTATTATTGTTAATTGTCCTTCTAATGCGCCCTCATCCACCGGCTTTGTGACAAATATAGAAACAATTCGATAAAACAAGCATTAGTTGAGCAGTTCCATCCCACCCACCAAACACAATTGCTGACCTTGTGCCAAAATTTGAATATATTATTATTATTATAATTATTATTATTATTATTAATAATAATAATAATAACAATAATGATAATAATAACAACAAAAACAACAATACTACTACTACTACTACTAATAATAATAATAATTGTGTTGGCACTCCGTCGCTTACGACGTCGAGGGTTCCAGTTGATCCGATCAACGGAACAGCCTGCTCGTGAAATTAACGCGCAAGTGGCTGAGCACACCACAGACACGTGTACCCTTAACGTAGATCTCGGGGATATTCAGCGTGACACAGTGTGACAAGGCTGACCCTTTGAATTACAGGCACAACAGAAACAGGAAATAAGAGTGAGAGAAATTCGTGGTGGAAGAGTACAGCAGGGTTCGCCACCATCCCCTGCCGGAGCCTCGGGGAGCTTTAGATGTTTTCGCCCAATAAACACTCACAACGCCCGGTCTGGAAATCGAAAC
>NC_068982.1:33252788-33255743 GCF_001194135.2 Octopus bimaculoides
TATATTTGAAAGCCCGTGGTTTAGTGGTTACACTATTCGGCTCACGTTCGCAAGGTTGTGAGTTCGATTCCTGGCCACGCGTTGTGTCCTTGAGCAAGACACTTTATATCACGTTACTTCAGTCCACTCAGCTGGCACAAATGAGTAGCTCCTTTATTTCAAAGGGCCAGCCTTGTCACATTCTGTGTCACGCTGAATCTCCCTAAGAACTACGTTAAGGGTACACGTGTCTGTGGAGTGCTCAGCCACATTCACGTTAATTTCACGAGCAAGCTGTTCTGTTGATTGGATCAACTGGAACTCACGTCGTTGTCCCCGACGGAGTGCTTTCGAAGAAGAGCTCTGCTCGAAACGTAAAATAACCTCTCTTTTTCCTTTTCTGGGCGTTTTATTAATACTTTGCATGCGCTACGTCCTCGCGTTGTTTTTTTTTTATCTTTTTCTCATTTTTTTATATTTATTTATATATATATATATATATGTGTGTGTGTGTGTGTGTGTGTGTTTTATAGTAGTCTGACCTTAGAGTCCCTCATGGCGTGAGGCGTTATTATATAGTAATGCCCTTATATAAATATAAATATATATTTCGGGAATAAATGATGAATTTTTCCCTTATGAGGTTTTTTTCACGCTAGCTACTTGATAAATTCTTGTAAAAGAATTCGTCCTATTATTGAATTTATATATATATTCTCAAATCAGAGGAAAAGATGGCTTTAGGAAAAGTTGTTATGCAAATAGTTTCCCACTTATACCTGCTAAAGTTAGCTGAGAATTTATGAATAATAATAGAAATGACAACGACAAAAACACTACAAATGGAAAGAAACATGAAAGTAACTCTAGCAACATCACCATACTTAACACAGCTACAAATACTTGCAACAGAAACTACAATAATGAAAAGCAACACACTGTGAGCATTAAAATAAATACGACGACCAGCAGCTCAAATCATAATGCAATATGATAAACACCGAGGCTTGCAAACAAAGAAATGGATTCGTAAATGTGTTTGCAAAACTAGAGTTTGATAAATAAGCTATCAGAAAATGAGCTGTGAAATACAAAAGCTCATCTCAAGAAAAATAGCAAAATTATATACCTAAACACATACAGCAAATTCAAGAAGGAAACTAAACATGATATGCAAACGTATTGGACTCAAAAATGAGGTGGTTTGAGCGAGTGATGCAAGTCCAGATTAAAAAGTGCCTTATGCAAATCCGGGGCATAACAACTTAAGCCGCTGCAGTTTCAAAGAAGAAGCAAAGGAAAATTCAACAACAATACTAAAACGTAACGAACTGCTTTTGACTCCAACACACCTTAGTCAGCGTCGTCAAAATAATGGTGCTGAAGGTACCACCAAAAGGCAGATATCACCTTGCTCGCAGCGGCTGTAATATAAGACACAGATTATAAAACAAGCATTCTGAAAGTCCACAGACTAAGAAAGGAAAATTGGTCAGGCATGGGGATGGAACTATTAAACCAAACAGACTATGAGAACATGAAAGCCATCCCTGATTTGATCAATATCCCAAATAGCTTACAGCTTTTCATAACATCTAGAAGATGGAGACCGTAATGCCACATATGGCGAAACGTAAACCATCTGAGGGCTATTTTCCTTCTGATAAAAAAAAAAATACGAAGACCCTCTCCCCTGCTGTCACATTCACCATAACAGCATCATCGGCAACAAAAGTGGCAACAGCAGCAGTAGTAGCAGCATTACCAATAATGCAAGATTGGTGAAAGATTGAATAGAGGAGGCATTTTGCTCAGATGGTTAGGTGCATGTGTTGCTTTCTGTAGGATTTCCACTGGTAGCTCTCAGGGTCTCATCATACTGGGGGAATTTTAGTGTTTCCTTATTGCTTTTGTTGTATATTATTGTATTCGTGCAAATCCGTCTGTGTATTTCTGTTTGTACCGATATCCTTTGTTCTTTTAAGGAATCAGCTACTGTATCGGTGTGGGCGAATTTTGAAGGCGAGTTCTGCTACTATTTATACCCAAATCTCCTTGAAATTACTTCCTATATAGATTTTAAAGCATACCTACGTAAGTGTAACGCCTACCACCGACTGTGTTTCCATATAAATTTCAGAAAAATGGTGGAAGAGTGGGGTAAAAATTTGTTTTACAGATATCTTTCAGATAGTATAGATAACAGTCATATACTTTAATGTGTAAAGAAAAAAAATGGTGGGCGCGCAAACAACCATTCTGACACACATCACATATATATCTACAAAATGAAGCTTTACACTTTAGGGAAAATGATGTGATGTTTGTCAGTATGAATTTGAGCGCGCATTTTATAATTCCACAACAAAATCCAGTATAACTGCAATTTACACCATCTAAAAAAGGCGGTGAGCTGGCAGAAACGTTAGCACGCCGGGCAAAAAGCTTAGCGGTGTTCCGTCTGTTTTTACGTTCTGAGTTCAAATTCCGCCGAGGTCGACTTTACCTTTCATCTTTCCGGGATCGATAAATTAAGTACCAGTTGCGTACTGGGGTCGATCTAATCGACTTGCCCCCTCCCCCAAAACTTCAGGTCTTGTGCCTAGAGTAGAAAAGATTATATTGCCTGGTGAGCTGGCAGAAACGTTAGCACGTCGGGCGAAATGCTTGGCGGTCTTTCGTCTGTCTTTACGTTCTGAGTTCAAATTCCGCCGAGGTCGACTTTGCGTTTCATCCTTTCGGGGTCGATAAATTAAGTACCAGTTGTGTACTGGGGTCGATCTAATCGACTGGCCCCCTCCCCAAAAAATTTCGGACCTTGTGCCTTGAGTAGAAAAGTAGAAAAGAATTTACACCATCTAAAAGATGTTTGTAGAAATTTTCGCTTAAAAATTCGCATCTTTCTGAATGCTATGGGGAAACGAAGTCAGGTGGCGCTCTTGTGAAGGTATGCCGATTATAAAAAGGTAAAAGAAA
>NC_068982.1:33257883-33266260 GCF_001194135.2 Octopus bimaculoides
GGGGTGTGAGTCGGACGGAACGACCGTCCGATCGACGACTACCCTACATAGTAGTCTGGACCCCCTTGGGGTGTGAGGCTCACCTGGAGCGTGACTATTCCCCCAGGTCCGACCCGCAAACTCGCGAGTCGGACCTCGTCACGGTACCGGCCGCGTCGCTCACGCGGCTCGTATCGCCACCTGACTTCGTTTCCTCTTGATAGATTCATTGGTCCAGGAGTGCTTCTGGCTGACGAGACACAACGTTGTCGAAATATTGGATGTTCCAAAATCTCTTGCACAAATGAATCGTGTGTATCATAAACACTTACTCATCGTAAAGGACAAAATGCAACATCGATTAGCTTACTCACGTTCGAATCTGCCGGAACATATTAAGAATAAAGGTGTTGTTCATTGTGTGTGTGTGTGTGTGTGTGTGTGTAAGGATGTAATTGTAATTTGTCAGAAGTTTGAATAAGGATGCACATGTCAAGTTGAGAAGGCTGGGTGAGAAAATGCAGTGTGTTTCATAGTTAATAATTTCTAGATGCAGTAAAAGAAATCGTCGCAAAATTATTTATATTCATAGATTTTATTCAAGTTCTACGAAGTTTCCACATCTACGAGTTGAAAGTAAATACAAACATTAGTTTTTATAGAGAATCTAATGTAACTGTAGAGACTTGCTACCAAACTGATTTGAAACTCTCTCGAGGTTGCCGTTAATGGTACATTAACTGTCTGCCGGTGGCAACCAGAAAGAGAGAGAGAGTTGAACAAGGTCAATACCAATGGAATTAGTTGAGCTATTTAAATTAACTCTGTATCACGTAAGATGATTTCGAATTTGACTAATAAATTCTAAGTCAAATTCTAAGAACAACGGAAAGGTGCATAAAGGCGGGAATTTCCTTTCTTTTTGCGAATTCAGTGTACACACACACACACACACATGTATATATATATATATATATATATATATATATATATATATATATATATATATATATATAATGCGTCAAGTACAGGAATCCCCAACGGGTGAAAATTACGTAGACACGGACGATAAGTACAGGACAAATTACCAAAAATATACAATAAGAATAGGACATCACCAATGAGTGAAAAATACGTAAATACATGAGAGACAAGTACGGGACAAATTACCAAAAGAAGTCTAACTCCTCCTCAGTTGTCGATTGTTAATTACTACCTCTAGCTTTCAACGACAATATAGGTAAACTTCATAAACAACAGCTTCCAGAATTTTTTAAAATATAAAATTTCTGGTGAGTTAGCGTTTCGAGCGAACAAACAACGAGAGAGTGGACGTACAGAGTAAACAATCGACGAAGATTGTTATGCCAAGAAGCATTGTGATGGGTAATGCCTGGGAGAAATTTTGAAAGGATATACAATAAATCCAAGAGAAGAAAACAGTAGAGGGGGAAAAAAGGGGAAAAAAAAACTCGGGAGGCGATAGAAAATTACGTCCAGCTAAGTACGCATCGCATCCAGAAAAGACAGAGGTGAGAGAGAAATGGCGTGTAGTCACGTGGGAACAAACAGGCAGAGAAGAAGGGAAGCAAGTGGGAGGATGAGGGGAAAGAAACAAAGGGGGTGAGGAGAAGGGAGAAGAAAGGAAAGATAGTGAGGGTGGAAGAAAGATGGACAGGGGACAGCAAAGAAGGAGGGCGATAAGTAGAGGACAAAATCTCCGTATTCTTTCTGTTGAAGAGCGTAGCTCGAAACGTTAAAGACTTTCTGTATTCCCGAGCGTCAAACTAATACATCCTTTTGTTGTTTACACCACCTGTCCTCACCTGTTGTTGTTTTTTTTTCGTACATTCTCCCCCTTTATATATATATATGTCTGTGTGTGTGTGTATGTGTGTGTACACATACACATAAACTCACACACACACGTTCCGTTTCAGGAAAACAGGTAAATAAGACGAACACAACTTCTTAGGCTTGGAATGGTGTTATACATATATAAATAGAATTACATTAACATAACATTAGATATGAATATTTTCCGGATTTGTATACGTGTAAAAGACCTCCAACCAATTGCTAAGTATTAAATATGTAAGTAGTCCGTGTATTAGATATGAATTTGTATGTTACAAAATGAAAGCTATCAATATTATCAAGTAGAAAATAAATATCTTTGGAATCCCCTCCTCTGTATGGTTTATCTCTTTGGAGCCTTCAGCAAGTGGCAATCGGAATTAGAAAAATTTTCACTGTCTTACATTCAAAATATTTGAAATTTTTAGAACGAATTAGATCCGATTTCATAAATATACTTGTAGATATTGAAGATACATCTTTACGTAACATTCTCTTAATGGAAAATGGTTGTAAATGAGACGAGCACAATCTCATAGACTCTTACAATACATTAGCAAATATTTATAATTACATGAACGCAATTACTGCGAATGCATATTTTCAGAATTACTATAAATAAGAAAGAGATCTATCCATTTCAAAGTATGTATGCATTGGACGATAAATATTCTTTATTTGTGAATTAACAAGGCAACCAAAGGTTTCATATGGAAGCGATTTCCACAATTATTCAAGTAAGCCACTTAGGAATGTAGGTACATGTCTCCATTTTAGATTAGAAAACACGAAATTGCACAAGACTATACTGGATTTTCAGGAGGTAACTAATAAAAATATCTTAAATGTTATCTCCTTGCGTCAGCCCTGGATTTTTGCAAGAATTAGGTGTTCACCATAGATTAATTCCTTGATTATTTAATACGAAAACGCTCATAGACACCCATATTATAAATATTTATAAACACGCAGACAGGTGCATACATACATACATACATGCATAAACGTATATATATATATATATAGTGAGTTCAAACAAGAAAAACGACAAAAACACAACAAAAAACAACAACGCGAGGACGTGATGCACATATTGTGTTACTGGACGCTCAGGAAAGGAAAGAAAGAGAATTTGACGTTTCGAACGGAGCTCTTCGTCGGAAATATAGGAAAGTCCAAAGAAGGGAAGACAGAGGAAGAAAAAATCGCCAACGATATACACGAGATTACATTATACCAATATATATATATATATATATATATATATATATATATATATATATATATACGTATATATACATACATCATGCGTTTTGTTGATGTTTGGCTATCTTTTACCTTTTACTTGTTTCAGTCATTTCACTGCGGCCATACTGGGGCACTGCCTTGAAGGGTTTTAGTCAAACAAATCGACCCTAGGACTTATTTTTTAGGCCTACTACTTATTTTATCGGTATCTTTTGCCGAACCGCTAAGTTACAGAGACATAAATACCCCAACACCGGTTGTCAAACTGTGGTGGGGGACAAACACAGATAAAAGACACACTCACATAGGTATATACTCATATACGACGAGATTCTTTCATTTTCCGTCTACCAAATCCACTCACAGGGCTTTGGTCGGCCCAAAGCATTAGTAAAAGGCACTTGCCCAAGGTGCCACGCAGTGGGACTGAACCCAGACCCATGTGATTGGGAAGCAAGATTTTTACCACACAGCCACACCTGCGCCATGTGAATATTATTCATGTAGGTTCACAGCTTTTGGACTTGAAACTTGGTCCATGGAGTTGTAAGTACAGAAAATAATTGATATCTTCATATACATATATTTCAGTGGATCGTGTGATTTCATGAATATAGGTATCTGTGAAGTTATGAAATTCACATTGAATTCGAGGGAGTATATGTATGCAATGCATATTGCTCGTATAATTAATATCCAAATCGTGTCCATTTTTTGCTATGTGTCACTCCTAGACTATTGTCCTTATATGACACTATGATGGTTTATATTATATTGTTAAGATGTACGCAAAATAAAGTGTCTTGCTGAAGAACATAACACATAGCCCGGTCCGGTAATCGAGCTTACTACCTCATGATTGTGAGCCCGGCGCTCTAACCACTGAACTATGATATATACACACACACACACACACACACACACACACACACACACACACACATACATATCGACCAACTGTTTCCCTCAAGTCATACGCCACGTTGTTATAAAAGGTAAGGACGTATTGATAATTCAGCATCTTTTGAAAATAATAGACAGGATGATCACAGCTAAGAATACTTTTGATCGTACGTCTACTATTAAAGTTGACATGACAAAAACAACAAAAATCAGTATTTATGGAAGCCAAAGCAACAAACAAGACGTAGTTCGTGGGTTCATGATGTGTTAGAAAATTATTTTTCTTTGATTACTCGATTCGGACAGGTAATAGAATGAGGTAGGTCAGAATAAAATAACTGGTTTATACTTTAGGACTGCTTATAAATCTAATTCAGTTTTATAGATTTCTCCTGTTGGAACATACATTTAAAGGATCAAACGAAATTTCAATCATTTGGCATTTACAGAATTTTGCAATGTTTCAAACGTCACTTATGAACTTTTTTTTATCAACCATGCCAAGCAGTTCAATTTAACAGTTGATTGAACAGCCCAATCTTTCTACAAACTCTAAATAAGCATCAGAGGTAACAGTTGCCATGAAGTAAATACAAAGTAAATACATTTTCTTAAAGTAACATCTGTTACTACAAAGAAATAGTCAAGTTGAATTTTATTTTATCATCTCTATGTATCTTCAGTTAAGAGGTTACAAATCACCGAATTGTTTGCTTTCAGTACTTCTGGTGGGACTGTGAATGGTTTGTTTCATATTTCATTGCCGACACAACGCAGTTATGTCTAAAACATATCCTATGCTTTCTTGCGCCACTAAACTATGAATCAATACCACGAAGTAGGGGGAGCTAGTGTAGTACGTAGTTGAGCACTGAGGGATGAGGTAAATAGTAACAGAAACCCAAACCAGTATATTCTTTCCTGAGATACCTGTTGATGATTTGGTTTATGTGGAGATTTACCAAAAGTTGTCTTCTACTTGAAGAGGGTCTCTGTCTTGGTGAAAGCTATCGTGTGACAGGTAAACTGTTGGTAAGTTGGCTCTAGCGTAATTTCAAAAGTTTCCAGTTGTGATTCCTTCATTTCAAGTTTATTGCTAATAGCCTTGAAAAATGTCTTGTAAGTCCAAGTTTCTCCAAACTTTTAAAAAATTTACATTACAAGAAGGCTGCAATAAACTACGTACAGGTAATTTTTCTCATCGAAAAGTAGACTAAAGCCAGAGAAACATATGATTGCATATATGCTTCATAAGAAAAGAAAGAGAAACTCGCAAGCTACATAGCCAAAGGTCAGGATGAAGTTAATTGAACATTGAGAAGAGAACGAAAGTAAGTATTGTTTCGAATATATCATGTCTACGAACGACAAACAAACAAATCAACAATGCAAGGTCACCGAGACCCTCCAACAAAATGTTGAATGATGACTGAATTTCTCAACAACACTTATAAACACTTAATCTGCGAGTTAAACGTCTCCCATCCCAACAACTAGAAATAGTAACAACAAAATTTACGTTGTGGAGGGCTCCCATTGTCAAGCATGCTCTACCAAAGAGAATGTCGTCTAAGTGTTGCGAAAATATATAATTACTTTCTGCAAATGTGTATGTAGCATTCTTGAAGATATTTCCTATTTCTGACTTAATGAATTATTCATTCTGTATGTGTGTGTGAGTGCGTGACTGTGTGTGTATGTGTGTGCATGCGTGTGTGCATGTTTTATCATTGTTTTCAGAGCACTGTTTCAATCTTTGTCGTGTGTTATCGTACACCACATGTTTATTGTTCATTTTAGATCTCAACGCTTTTCTTTTCTTCTCGGCCACTCGTGACATCCCACATATATATATGCAAACATATATGCATCCATACAAACACTCATATTCATAAACACAAAATACACTATATCACATGTTGTGTGTGTGTGTGTGTGTGTGTGTGTGTGTGTGTGTGTGTGTGTGTGTGTGTGTGTGTGTGTGTGTGTGTGTGTGTGTGTGTGTGTGTGTGTGTGTGTGTGTGTGTGTGTGTGTGTGTGTGTGTGTTTGCATGCACATGTGCTTGTGTGCATATGAATATTTTTATCTTTTATCTTTTTACTTGTTTCAGTCATTAGACTGCAGCCATGCTAGGGAACCGCCTTGAAGAGTTTTAGGTTTTAGCGAGTTGGTCACTGGTGTAGGAAAACTTGACCGCTGAAAAAATTCCTAGCTTTTCACACGTGATAAAGCTGATAATGTAAAGGGTAGCATGAAGTTGAACGTCGTGAATCATATAGCAGGCAATGTCTGTTGAAGCGAAGGCTGTAGATCTTTTTACTCGAGGTCACTACTTTAGCGAGGGAAGGCGCTAATGAAGATGTCAGCACTTTAATGACTGGTCACTAATACAATGGCTGTAAAATTCCTCTGGTGTAGTAAATAACAACACTTGCGTCCGTGCGTGAACAACTTCGTATCCAAGGTTATATTCAGATGCGTAACAAATGAATTCATACTGTGAGTACACAATTTTCAATAAAGTTATCTGCGATTGAAGTAAAAGGTTCTGAACATCTTGCCATGTTCCACGATGACAGTGAGAAAATAGGAGGAATTCAAACTACAAAAATTACTTTCAGACAGGCACTAGGCGTAGAATACCATAGCGAGTTGCTGGTAGGAAAGAATAACGAATCCGTGTACCTGGTTCTCTCTCCGATGTTGACCTCGTTGCGTCTTAGAGAAGAAGAGGGAAATTCAATTGGAATTCGCTCTTAAGTAAGCGATATTGCAGCTAACGCTCTCTTGTGTGTGGTTTAGCAGTTACGCCTTGTATGCTGGCAAAGGTGGAGCTAACCAATGTTTGCTTGGAATGTTCAAGATCATTCGATCGGTGGATAACTGTAGTTGACTCCTAACGAATATTTTGCGGGTTTCGAACCTCTTTCAAATAGCTTTGCCTAGAAGTCGAACGAATCGGCTCCAGTACTTTTTAAAAACTTGGTACTTATTCTATCGGTATCTTATGCTGAACCGCTATGGTACAGGAAAGTTAACTCACTAACACTGGTTGTCAAATGATAGTGGGAGGCAAGCAGAGACACAAACGTACGTACACACACACTCATACATACATAATACATACACACACACACATGCACACACACACGTACGTACGCAAGTACATACATGCATACATACATACATACATACATACATACATACATACATGGAGCACTGATAAGGAGTTGCAAATCCAGTACCCAATATACACTTTCAGCTTCATACTTATCATTATTGGAGCAACAGTGGAACTGAACCCGGACCAATGTGACTGGGAAGCAAGCTTTTTACCACATAGCCACACCTGGCGCCATGTGCATATTATTCATGGAGGTTTATAGATTTTGGACCTGAAACTTGCTCCATGGAGTTGTAAGTACAGAAAATAATTTATATCTTCATATACATATATTTCAGTGGATCGTGTGATTTCATGAAATTGTTCAACATTTTACCTGTCTGGAGCAAACTATAGCTGAATTGGGAATCTTGGAGACAGAATACTAACCCTTAATTCATATTCTGGAAATGATCATGATACCTGAGACTATAAAAATCTGCAAGACCTTCTTAAGATTTAAAGGATGACAGTTAAATCAAGATAATTTCCTTCAGAACCTTGCTACCTTGCACACATGCATGCACACATACATACATACATACATACATAAATGCATACATACATACATACACACACAGAGCCTTGGATTTAGGTTAGAAACCGGCTCTTTTTTGGCAAGAAATCTTGAAATAAAACTGAACAATGACATACATACATACATACATATATATACATACATGCATATATATACATATATATATATATATATATATATATATGCGATGGTCTCGGGCTTCTTTCATTTTCCGGCTACCAAATCTACTTGCAACACTTTTCTTGGCACACTTTGGACACACACAAAAGACCTGAGTCTCCGGCACTCAAGCAAGAGACAACTTCGGACATTCACGCACGATGTTCCAGAACCAGCATTCAACCAGACACCGCGCGCTACTCTCCTCCCAGTCAGGATTTATATTATCAGCATCTTTCTTTTGTAAACAACCGACACATTAAATCAGGTCCAGCAATAAGTATGTTAAAAGTTAGAAGTTCGTGAGTTATTTCATTTATTAAACACGCAATAGCTAGATCATATGACGATGGCCTTCAACAAAACAGCACACACCAACAAGCAGCTACCACAACATTGGGGACAAAGCATCTTCACTAAACATACACATACATACATATATACACATATTCCTACATATATTGATATATATATATGTGTGTGTGTGTGTGTGTGTGTGTGTGTGTGTGTGTGTGTGTGTGTGTGTGTG
>NC_068982.1:33267513-33268322 GCF_001194135.2 Octopus bimaculoides
ATATACATATAGGCACTTAGGTCAAAACTTCGTCGTCACTGCCACTCATCTTGTTAAAGTATAATAAACATGTATTTTACTAAAAAGTATTGAGCTACCCTTCCGTTTAATGTAAAATTGTGTATATATACTTCGTTTAGCATTTTGGCTTGCAAATTGATGAGGTCATTAATGGCGATGAAAGAACTTTGATGAACAACTGATCGATTGTTTAACCAACAGATTATAAACGAGCGATCGATTAGTTAGATAACAAACCAACTGATTAACAATAATGAAGTTATATTGAACTAGTGCGTGTTCCGTTTTTCCCTTCTTTGAACTTTCCTTGTTTCCGACGAAGAACTCCGCTCGAAACGTCATACTCTCTCTCTTTCCTTTCCCGAGCGTCTAGTAACACTATCTGTATCACGTCCTCACGTTGTTGTTTTTTGTTATTGATTTTTGTCTTTTTCCTTTTTTTGGCACTTGTTGTTGGCACTCCGTCGCTTACGACGACGAGGGTTCCAGGTGATGCGATCAACGGAACAGCCAGCTCGTGAAATTAACGTGCAAGTGGCTGAGCACTCCACAGACACGTGTACCCTTAACGTAGTTCTCGGGGATATTCAGCGTGACACAGTGTGACAAGGCTGACCCTTTGAATTACAGGTACAACAGAAACAGGAAGTAAGAGTGAGAGAAAGTTGTGGTGAAAGAGTACAACAGGGTTCGTCACCATCCCCTGCCGGAACCTCGTGGAGCTTTAGGTGTTTTCGCTCAATAAACACTCACAACGCCCGGTCTGGGAATCGAAACCTCGATCCTAT
>NC_068982.1:33268690-33269741 GCF_001194135.2 Octopus bimaculoides
GTATATTTGAAACCTTATCTTTATCCATGTAGAAGAGAGAGAGAGAGAGAGAGAGTGAGAGAAAGAAAGAAAGAAAGAAAGAAGAAGAAGAAGAAGAAGAAGAAGAAGAAGAAGAAGAAGAAGAAGAAGAAGATAAACGACAAAGAAAGGAAATAGAGCTTAATTCACACTCTTTCACATTGAAATATAAGTTGAATTGTCGGTCACAAACAAGCGAGGGAAGGGCAGAGAGAATTCCAAACGTTGAAGAAACAAGTAGCCGCCATTTGTTTGGTATTTGTATGTGTTGGACTTCTATCTGTTTCCTTTTCAGATTCTTTTTCTTTTGGTTGTGTTTTGAAGTTACATCAGTTCTACAAAAGATATGCCGTATAATATTGTTAATATATCCACGACTAATAAACATATTTCACAATCAATCTATAGTCTAGCTAGAAATTAGAAAGATATAATAAAAAAATTTCTAATTGCTTTCTTGTAGTGAACTGTTTTTCATTGAAATACGTATTCAAATGTGCATAAAACTTCTATAAATCACGAAAAATACGAAGCTAAAACAAATATTCTTTGGAAAACTTTAATCAGCTTTCATGGCAAATTTGTAAAATATTGAATATTCCCTCGCCTCAACCGAACGCATCATACATTCGTACATGCAAACATACATACAGACATAAATATGCATATATATATATAAAAACAAATAGTAAATGAGTATATGCATATATACGTACAGGTGTGTGCATACCGACATCCACCTGTATGTATAGGTGCATATCTGGGTACAGGACATTGCAAACAAACCGTAGACGAGAAAACACACAAGCCACATAGAGAACATTCTACTTCATCAGCTACCCCCGTTTTGTTCTCTATGTGGCTTGTATGTTTTCTCGTCTACGGTTTGTTTGCAATGTCCTGTACCCAGATATGCACCTATACATACAGGTGGATGTCGGTATGCACATACCTGTACGTATATATGCATATACTCATTTACTATTTGTTTTTACATGACTGAACGCAGCGTCTCCAATTGTAAGTAGTTTTC
>NC_068982.1:33269797-33294024 GCF_001194135.2 Octopus bimaculoides
GTTTTCGTAACTTCATATATATATATATATATATATATATATATATATATATATATACACACACATATATATGTAAACATAAGTTGTAGGTAAGGAAGAAAAGAAGTATATATATGTATATATATATGTATGTATGTAATTTTATTCTGTAATTTTAACAGTTACGACGTTTTCCCAATAACAAAAACTGAAGTTTGTGAAATTAAAAATCTAAACTAATAGGTAAATAAATAAATGAAAAGTTAATTTGCAAGCGCAATCAGTTTGGTAGTTACTGTAAGGTAAAATTCAGTTCAATAATTATCTTTTACCAGAAATACCCTTCCTCATTTTCTCTCTAAATACACGCACACACATACGCACGTATGTTCTGAACGCATCACACATTATTCGCTTCTCTGATATTTATTGTTAACATGTTAAAATTTTTGTGCAACGTAAGCAAAAAGGAAATGATGTGAATGTCATTTCAGAAAGCAACGATTTAAAACGACAACTTTGTGATTATGTCAAGCTTTTATTTTGTTCTATTTTATTTTATTTTATTTTCCCCCTCCCAGACACGCATACTTTCGCTGTTAGAAACAATTTCCTATTAACTGTGAAAGGATGTCTTTTTATTCAGTTAGTGTATTGTAAAGAGTTTCTTTATGTCAAAGAATATTTTCCATTAACCAACCAGGTTTACGTATAAAAATAAGCTACCAGCTAGAAAGAATTTTTAAAACAATACATACGTCCATAAAATGGTTTTACAGACGAAAGATGTTAAGTTCGTTGTTGTTTAGCCCCAGGTTAACACTAATTGAGCAGCAGACTTACGTTGAAAAGATTGAAAAAATAGTTGTGACTATCTCGTCTTTTTCTCGGAACTACATTATCAACGCATGTGTGTGATGGAATTTGAAGGACATGTAGCGGTTAAGATATGCGACATGTAGAGAGATGTAACAAGTTAGGAGAAGTGACAGAGCTTTTTTTTTTACTTGTTTCAGTCATTGGACTACGGCCATGCTGGGGCACTCACTGCCTTGAAGGGTTTAGTCCAGGGGTTCTCGACCATTTTTATCTATGGACCTCTTTGATTGCTATTCTATGTTTAAAAGCTAGTTTTATAGATTGTTTTTCACACATTCCCTTGTAGGCGCAAAATTTTTTCCAGCAGCCCTTAAAATGTTATTGTGGATCCCACAATTTACTATTTTATTGTGTGGATCCCTGGAAAATCTTATATGGACCCCAGTTGAGAACCACTGGTTTAGTCGAACAAATCGACCTCTGTATCTTTTTTTAAAGCCTTTTACTTATTCTATCGATATCTTTTTGCTGAACCACTATGTTACGGGGTCTTTATCAAACCAAATGGTGGTGGGGTACAAACTCAGACACAAAGATGCTCACACATAGGTATATATGCACACACACACACACACACACCTCTTTCAATTTCCGCTAACCAAATCCACTCAAGGCTTTTGTCGGCTCTAGACTACAACAGAATATACAAGCCCAAGGTGTCACGTAGTGCGACAGAATCCGAAACAATGTAATTGGGAAGCAAACTTCATACCACACCGCTGGGTCTGCGCCTTTATTAGAGATTTTATTAGCTGTTACATTGTTATACAACTACGAGTTGGATAAAAATATAAACATTTATATAGAGCAGGGATTCTCAGACATTTTTTACCTATGGGGACGAATTTGACAAGCTAAATAAATTTTGAGGGAAAATTCCGAGAACAGAAGTAATCATGAAGATCGAAGTTTTCTATTCTTGGTTACGAATCCGTTATATACTTCCGATAGATATTTGGTTTCAAATTTTAGCACCAGGCCAGAAATTTCGGGGAAGGAGTAAGTCGATTGCATCGACCTCAGTGCTTGACTGGTACTTATTTTATCGATTCCGAAAAGATGAAAGGCAAAGTCGACCTCGGCGGAATTTGAACTCAGAACGTAAAGACAGATAAAATGTCATTAAGCATTTTTGCCCGGCGTGCTAATGATTCTGCCAGCTCGCGGCTTTCAATTTGAGGCTCCTATACTGAATTGCAGATGGTAGTTCGAAATTATTACACAGCAGAGTGTCAGTCCATTATTTAGTGGAGTTCTGGAATAGTTATCTATACCTCATAGGAAAGGGGAAGGGCATGGAAATGGGTATAGGGTATAAATATTTTTAAAATTTGAAATTTTGGGTGAAAAATATTCTTGTAGGACCATAAAAAAACCTTCAATGAAACACAGAAATACTAAAAACTGAAGGGAATAAAAACCTTGAGGTTTTCCTTCCCAATGAAGCAGTGATAATTCCGACGGCTATTTGTTACCAGTATTTTACTATTACTTTTCTTTTACTTGTTTTAATCACTGGATGGCAGCCATGCTGGGGATCTGCCTCGAAGAGCTGTAGTCAAACATATCGACCCCAGTACATATGTTTAAGCCTGGTGTTTATTCTATCAGTCTCTCGTTGCCAAACAGAACATAAACACACCGACACGGTTGTCAGGTGATGAGAGATAATGACACAGACACACACCCGACGGGCTTTCATATTGTTTCCACCAAGCAAATTCACTCGTAAGGGACTGGTCAGCTCTGAGCTATAGTAAGACACTTGCCCAACGGTACCGTGCAGTGGGACTATACCCGAAACCATGTTTGCGATGCGATATCTAACTGAAATGTGCAATATGGTTTTCTGTTTCACCAGTGATTTTCAAGCTGATGCTCACCATCCCCTCCCTGTCCGAAAAATATTGAAGAAAAAACAAAATAAAGTTAAAATCAATTTAATTGTCTCTGCAACATGATGTTGGACAAGTTTAAGAAGTTTAAAACTCCGAAATCTCGTAACTCTGCGACTGTGTATAAGTTCCTTTTACAGAAAATTAAATCGCAGAGATGGTGGTGTAGGAACCTTGTAAATGGAATTTGTCTGTGCCCTTTTCCAATCCTCACAGCACTGCCCCACTTCTGTGAGAAACACTGGGATAAACTGATGCGTGTTCTGAAACGAAAAACAGATCTGTTAGTCATACTATCGTTCAATAATATGACACACAAATAGATACCATTTGTTAGACTATTTATTTACTATAGAACCAGGACCGTGCTAAGCTGGTAATAGGTTCATACCAGATGTAAAATGTAGGCCTTAGTTCATGTTGCTTATTAAGTATTTTAGTAACCACTGCTAAAAGCATAAGGCTTACGTATAAGCTACGAGTAAGATATACATGTGTGAGTAGAGAACAAGTCTTCTAATAACGAAGTTAGAATTAAATCTAAGCCACAATTTCAGAACATATTAAACATAATTGCATAAATATGAGAGTGAATTGGAACTGGAAAGTTCATAGGCTGGCTATGAAGGAGTGAGGCTAGAACTGTGGAATCTTGCATGCATTAATTTCAACTCTCTTATGAATAACTGCATTTGTTTCATTCCAGGTAAACTGATATTTCACTGTTCAAAGAAGACTTCAAAAGTAACTAGTAGCGACTTCTTTTTTAAAATGGACTAAATTTGGCATCGTGGTATTATCAAATACCCGCAGAAAAAGGGTTTAGTCCCTCAAGGACATTCATACTGATATGGTTGCTACATTAAGTGATGCCGCTCCAGCTTTATCAACAGTGCAAAAGTGGGCAGTCGAATTTAGGAGAGGAAAAAAGAGCTTTGAAGATGACCCAAGGTCTGAACGTCCTGCAACTGCCACCACCGAGGAAAACATTAATCGTGTTCACCACATGAAGACGAATGACAGGCGATTGACTATAAATCAAATAGCCAATGTTATTAGCATATCCTGTGAGAGAGTTGAGAATATTCTGCACGATGAACTTGGAATAACGAAGGTTTCTGCTTGATGATTCTCACGTCTTTTGACATCTTATGTCTTTTGACATCTTATGTCTTTTGACATCTCACGTCTTTTGACATCTTATCTAAAGCGCACCAACCTGATCACTTCGCAGGAAAATCTGACATTATCTAAGGCAGACCCAACTAGTTTCTTTGAACGTTTCCTAACCCAGAATGAGTGTTTGGTTCATCACTTTGAGCCAGATACAAAAAGACAATCCGTGCAGTGGAAACATCCCTCTTCACTGAAGACCAAGGTTGTTTCATTTGCAATGAAGGTGATGGCCTCAGATTTTCGGAATACAAAAGACATTTTTTTTTTTGATATCTTGAAAAGAGCCACACCATCAATGGAGAGTACTATTCCAACTTGCTAAGGTAGTTACGGAAGGCTATCAAGACCAAACGCCCTAAAAATATCCTCATTTATGCTCTCGTGTACATCATTGTCAATACTTGTGCAAGCAAAAACTAACACAAGTTGTTACACAAAAGACTATCTAAAAACCATCAACCACTCTACGACCTACAAATACATTAAATCTGAATAATTTTAGATCAATCCGAAGGTCACAGAAACCACATCCGTGTCTCAGTTGGCGGCCGCAACCCACTAATTGTCGATCTCTGGCTTAGTTGATCAAAGTACACAGTTTATAAGTGGTGTCGAAGTACCACTATCAAATTACCTTAACAAATTATCCTACATTATTATACTCGGTATCTCATAATATTGGAACACATTTTATTTGTAATTTCCAAGATTGTGGGTACTCGCCCACGCTTGTACCAGTGCTAGTTACTTGCATTTAAAATGCATTTCATTATTATGATGCATCGTAAAGGTGGCGAGCCGGCAGAATTGTTAGAACGCTGGACGAAATACTTAGCGGTATTTCGCCCGTCTTTACGTTCTGAGTTCAAATTCCGCCGAGGTTGACTTTATCTTTCATCCTTTCGTGGTCGATAAATTAAGTACCAGTGAAAACAATGGGGTCGATGTAATTGACTCATCTCCACCCCCAAAACTGCTGCTCTTATGGCAAAATTTGAAACCATTATTATTAGACATCGTTACAGCGACGAACTAACAGAACCGTTATCACCCCGGACAAAACTCTTAGCGGCATTTCTTACGCCTTTACGTTCTGAGTTCAGATTCCGCCGAGGTCGACTTTGCTTTTCATACTTTCAAAGCTGATAAAATAAGTATCAGTCAAGTATGGAAGTCGAAGTAATCGACCTCCCCAATCTTCTCAAAAACTTTTGACCCTGTGCCAAAATTTGAAATCATTGTTCTTTTCTACTCTAGACACAAGGCCCGAAATTTTGGGGGAGGGGGCAAGTCGATTAGATCGACCCCAGTACGCAACTGGTACTTAATTTATCGACCCCCGAAAGGATGAAAGGCAAAGTCGACCTCGGCGGAATTTGAACTCAGGACATAAAGACAGACGAAATACCGCTAAGCATTTCGCTCGACATGCTAACGTTTCTTATTTCTTTATTGCCCACAAAGGGCTAAACATAGAGGGGACAAACAAGGACAGACAAAGGGATTAAGTCGATTACATCGACCCCGGTGCGTAACTGGTACTTAATTTATCGACCCCGAAAGGATGAAAGACAAAGTCGACCTCGGCGGAATTTGAACTCAGAAAGCAACGGCAGACGAAATGCCGTTAAGCACTTCGCCCGGCGTGCTAACCTTTCTGCCAGCTCACCGCCATAAATTTGAAACCATTATTGAGACACCGTTAAGGCTGCAAACTAGCAGAATCGGGAGCACATCGGATAAAATGCTTAGCGGCATTTCGTCCTTTACATTCTGAGTTCAAATTACCTGAGGTCTATTATCCCTTTCTCCCAAAATTTCAGGCGTTATACCTTTAGTAGAAAGAATTATTATAAGACACCCTAGGGTTGGCAGAATCGTTACCGCGCCCGACAAAATGTTTAGCGGAAATTATTTCTCCCGGTTTTACGTTTTGAGTTCAAATGCCGCCGAGGTGGACTTCGCCTTTCATCCCTTCGGGGGTCGATAAAATAAGTACTAGTCAAGTACTGGAGATCGATATAGTTGACTATCTCCCTTCTCCAAAATTTCAAAGTATGTGCCTATATAGTTGGAAAAAATTATGAGACACTGCAAATTATAAGCATTCCCACATCATTGAATATGGTTGGGGAAATGGGGATCTAAGCAGTAGGCTGTACTACATCTTTAGCAATGTATCAACCAAGAGTTTTCTGTAAGCACCGTCAGGTTATAAAAGTGTGATGTATATTTCTGTTGAATTATGAAAACATTGTGACTGGGAGGTATCAACTGTCTCAGCTGATATACTAAATAACGAAGTATATTTTTATTTGGCAGATAATCAACTGAAAGTCAGCTGTTAAGACCCTTACTTAAGGCTGATTGATATCTGATGTGATATTCAAGATAAGTCTATCTAGAATGCTTATGAAACTCAATCCAATATATAATTTACTTTGTTTAATTGGAAGTAAATGAGTCAGTGATGAGACATTAAAAAAAAAGCTGAATCTGTCGATTTTGACGATGAATGTTCAATTGTTTGCTCAGCCGAATTATCCGCTCTTTGATATAACGTTTAAGTGGCTGAGCATTCTACTTGTACTTGTGAAGATAAGTGATGGTAGTCTCTCGTTGTCCAAGAAAGACAGTTATACAATTTCTTGCTGAACAACTTGTACAGATGATTTGATTATAGTGATCAAGTGTCTGTGCTGTACATTAGCCCAACCCATCAAATCAACGTTGTCTGAAGAGGTGCACAGTGTACCATATATCAGGTGTCGAAGTGACCGCAGAGCAATGTGAGGTAAATTGCTTTGCTCAAGAACAGAACGCACTACTCGGTCCGGGAATTGAAATCATGTTATTATGATCGTATGTGTAACACCCTAATCACTAGGCCATCCACCCTCACATCTACCCATAATATATTTCTCAGCCTGAATTAATGTCACAAAGCTGGGTCTATAAATTATTGGTATAACCCGTCCGATAGGCTTCCACACAGTTTCCTTCTTCCCGATTACACACACAAGATTTGTGTTAACCTCAAGTTATGGTAAAAGACAGTTTCACCAAAATTCCACCCAGCATGATTGAAACCCATATCTCGTGATTGCGAAGCGAACTTGTTCGCCATGAAGCCATGCTTGCTTCCAAACAAAATTAGTAAGCAGTGATACATTTTTGGTTTGAGTAAAAATACGGTTCTACGTGGGTTGGCTGAAAAGTTCATAGACTGACCAAGACACTCTCATAGAATGTGACCAAATGAGGTTTCAAGACAGTCCCCCTTGTGGTCCACACACTTCTTCCATCAGTGCTTGGATCTCATTGGTGAGATGAACAGCAGCTATGACGTCATCATCACAGCGATACTGGTTCCCAGGCAAGCGTTTTTTCCTCCTGGGGAACAAATGAGACAGATGGGGCCAAATCAGGAGAATAACCAGTCATGCACAGCAGCCATTGAAAGCAAGGACGTGTGTGCTGTAGCATTGTCCTGATGAAACAAAAATCCTTTCATTGTTTTCCTGGGCGTAGCTGCCTCAGCAAGTTGGCATACTATTCTCCATTGATGGTGTGACCCTTTTCAAGATAGTCAATAAACACAATGCCTTTTGCATCCCAAAAACTTGGGGCCCATCACCTTCCTCGCTGATGAAACAACCTTGGCGTTCTTTTGGAGTAAATGAGGAGGGGTGTTTACATGCACAGGCAATGTTTGCTTTAATTTATTTATTTATCTATTCATAATTCAGAATATTATTACTGCTGATGTTAAGGCGGCGAGCTGGCAGAATCGTTAGAGTGCCGAGCAAAATGTTTACCGGCATCTTATCCTTTTTTTACTTTCTGAGTTCAAATGCCGCTGAGGTTGACTTTGCCTTTCATCCTTTCGAGAGAGCGATAGAAATAAGTACCAGCTGAGCAGTGGGGTAGATGTAATCGACTTATCCCGCTTCCTCGAAATTGCTGGCTTTGTGCCAAAATTTGAAACCAATATTACTGCTGATGTTAAAGGCGAGCTAACTGATCCGAGTTCAAATTCGCCAAAGTCGAATTTGCCTTTCATCCCTTTAGGATCAATGAAATAAGTAACAGTCGAGCACTGGAATCGATGTAATCGACTAATCGAATTCCCCCAGCATTTTAGTCCTAGTGCCTATAGCAGAAAGAAATATTTCTGTTGTTGCTGAGACTGTGACTATAAGTAGTTTATCATAATATTATGTTTGTTTTGAAGTTAATAATTAAACAGGAGACAAAGATTCAAACTGATCAGATATACGTACCACTCCTCTACACCTCCCTCCTTTGTCCCCAGTACCCATATAAAATTTTCCATAACTTCCCATGGGATGGTACTGCCTATTTTGAGGAGTACTGGTCTAACAGAACAAATCTTTATGGAGTAAAAGGGATGTCACTGTAGAATCAATACTGAAAACATCACTTCATACCACTGCAAAATACAGCTCATGGTGAATGATAGGTAGATCTACAATTAAAAAACCGGAATAAGATTGAACTGTTGCTTCCAAAACGGCTGTGTCGTTAAAATGCTTGCTTTGCAACCAATTGGTTTCAGGCTCAGTCTCAAGGCATAGCACCTTCAGCAAGTGTCTTCTAGTCTATCCTTGGGCCGACCAATGTCGTGTGAGTAAATTTAGTAGATGGAAACCATTGAGAAGCCCATTGTGTGAATGTGTTTGCGTTTGTAACTCCTCCACTGCTTGACAGCTGGTGTTGGTTCGTTTATGTCCCATAACTTACCAGTTCAACAAAATTGCCGATATAGTAAGTACCAGACTTTAATGTCATATGAGTGAATTTGGTAGATGGAAACTATTTAGAAACCCATGTGTAAATGTGTGTGTGTGTGCATGTCTTTGCATTTGTAACCCCTCCAATGCTTGACAGTCGATGTTGGTTCGTTTATGACCCCGTAACTTAGATTAACCGATATAATAAGTACCAGGCTTCAAAAGGGATGCATAAAATCCTTCAAGGTGATGTCCCAGCATGGCTGCAGTGCAACTGAAACAAGTAAAAAATAAAAGCTAAAAATTCTTTATATTTCATCTCTTTTACAAAGAATTCCTTTCTAAATTTGTGATGAAATTTGTATAGCTTCACCATCATCATCATTTAAAATGTCAACTTTTCCATGTTGCATGGCTCAGAATTCATTAAGACAGATTTTCTACAGCCTGCTGCTCGCCCCCTCTTGCCAACCTTCACTTGTTTCCAAGTAAGGTAATATCCCACCCCACCTCTGGCAAGACATGTTTCCACAGTATATTGGAAACGAATGACACTGGTTGTATGAGAGAGACACATGTAATTGTTTTTCTGAAACCAAGTTTTTTTTCTCTCTCCGTTACTTAGCCTGTCTGTAACACTTTCACGTGATTAATTGATGGGAAAGCAAAAAGAAAGAGAAACATAGGGTAAGGTGAATAACAAAAGAGAAAGAGGGGGAGTGTTGTGTATTAAGTCTATAAGATTGTGCATAAAGTATATATATATATATATATATATATATGAAACAAATTAAGTAATCATCATATTCCAATTTCCTTCACTTTTCAATGATCAGCAGATGAGCGACTATCTTTTGATATGGACACACTACAGGCTACACTTCCAGGTTTTTGGGATTAAGTTTTCAGAAATAACCCAATAAGTTTACCATTAATTCCATGAATAGGCACGAGAGTGGCTGTGTGGTAAGTAGCTTGCTTACCAACCACATGGTTCCGGGTTCAGTCCCACTGTGTGGCACCTTGGGCAAGTGTCTTCTACTATAGCCCCAGGCCGACCAAAGCCTTGTGAGTGGATTTGGTAGACGGAAACTGAAAGAAGCCTGTTGTATATACATATATATATATATATGTGTGTGTTTGTGTGTCTGTGCTTGTCTCCCCAACATCGCTTGACAACCGATGCTGGTGTGTTTACGTCCCTGTAACTTAGCGGCGCAGCAAAAGAGATCGATAGAATAAGTACTAGGCTTACAAAGAATAAGTTCTGGGGTCGATTTGCTCGGCTAAAGGCGGTGCTCCAGCATGGCCACAGTCAAATGACTGAAACAAGTAAAAGAGAAATTCACGGTTCCCGCTAGAATAAATAATTTCAGTCACTGGTGAATAAAGAGAGAAAATGTTTCGCATATAAAATTCCAAGATGACACAGCACTGTAAAGAAAGCGAAAATCAATCAGAATCACAAAATATTTTTCAAGACAACATTTTATCCACATGTTATTTTTATTTCCTTTATGTACAATAGACACACTCAGTCGTGTGTTTTGAAGGGAAGATATATAAATATACATTACATATTCCTTAGATATATTCACATGTAGAAGTATCACATTCTACGGGTGCAGTTATAAATATCTCACATATATACATACTTTTATGTAAATATATATGCAATTTAGGTATCAACACATTCTTAACTATATATGTACATTTATATAAACATATATATTAATACATATGTATATATGTATTATATATATAAAATATTTAATAAAAAATATTCCAGTATTTCTTGTAAAAAGAAAAAAATGGATTGTGATGCAGTGATCCAATTTTAAAAACTATTTTTCTCAATCTTTAAAAAAAAAATCGTCAGAGAAAGACAATGCCAGTTTGTTCAAAAGTGATTTTTCTATCAACAATTATAAAATTCTTAACCAAAACAAGTAGATGTTGGTTTAGTGGTAGGGGAGATAAGATTTTTTTTTTTTTATATTACTAATTTTTTTGTGTTTTTTTCTGGGATTTTTGTTTTTTATTTTTTATTTAATCCTTTTTTATTTTGTTGTTTGCTTGATATTTTATTAATACAACCAAACATTCAGTTATCAAACTAAAGAAACCGAGATCGAAATAACAAACACATAGTTTGAGAATCAGAGACTCCGATGTTACTGGTGTAAAGATATTTGTCTCTCCTCTCTCTTCCCACACACCAACTGGCAATGATAAAACTGCATCAACATTTTCTTTTTTATATTTCTTGGGAAGGAAAATGGAAAAGCACCTTTTCCATTTTATATATGTACAAAATATACAACTTTGCTTGTCTTCCATTAGGTAGGAAATTATAATAAAATGTATGTATGTGTAGTTGTGTGTATGTGTGTCTGTATTACAATGCATATGTATATACATACACATTTAGATAAACTGTCATGAAATAAAGGAGAGTAAAAACACAATAGAACCTGCAGTTTTAGAATATTGCCAAGAATAGATAACTATATTTTTTCCCTCTTAAAAACAGATAAGAATCATTAATATAGTAACCAAAATTCCAAACCACCAAAATTACATCTCTCATTTTAACTTAATATTGTTTTAGGATCCTTCAAGAGAGAACGCAAACAGATTGTCTACTTGAAAAGAAGAAAATGGAAGGGATAGAAAGTTAAAACTGAATGAGGGTAATTCACTGAGCAGTTTTGGCCAATACTACAATGGTCAGAGGATTATTGGTGTTGCAACTAGTATAACTATATACTGCAGTCTTTCAACTGCTATTATAATACTATTACACATCTATTTAAAGATATGTGTCTAAGTTGTGCAATATGGCTATTTAATACCAGAAATTAGATTTAGATTTTTATTCAACTAAAATTACTCTACATCTATTAAACTTAACACAGCGTGTTTGTTTTGTCTGTTTTTATTTTGGTTTTTTTTTGTTTGTTTTTCTTTTTTAATTATAATCAACAATATGCAGAAACTTCCCAGGTTTTATGGATTTGTTTATATGTGAGTGTCATGGTAAAAGATATAGATATTTCAAATCCATAGATTGATCTAGAAATGTTGGCACTGGTCAAAAAAAAAAAAAAAAGTCATTGAGAAGCTTCTCCAGAGAAGTGATCTTTTAAATGCTGAGAACTAACTATAGCTAAAATTTATCAATTAACAAAACAACCAGTTAACAATCTATGAATCAGTTCAGGTACATGGACTATAAAAAATAGTGAGTCTTTTATCAAATATTCCATTTGAAATGTTGAAAATTATTAAAACAACTATTTTTTTTAGATCTAAACAGAAAAGTAATATTTTCTGTTAAAGGTAACAAATTATCTTTTAAACCAATAGGTTTAATAACAATTGCTAACTCTCAAAGTGTAGCCTGTCTAATTATTCTTCATGTGATGTCTTAATAAAAAGTAATAGCATGTAATAAAAATATACACCCTTTAATGATATACAATTAATGCATATATGTAATTTATTATGCATCGGTTTATGTTGTTCTTTAAATACATGAATGAACATGAATGTATATTAAGAAAATAAAAATTAATATACAAATAAATAAAGGATTGTCACTAAAAATTCACAAGCTAAAAAGTAACTTCTATAAAATATCAGCATTTTTATAATGAAAGTTAGCAGAAACAGTATCATCTAATGCCCGTTTTCATTTACAGGACAGATTTAATTTAAAATATACATAAACAGGTAAAAAAAAAAAAAAAAGGAACCAAACTGAGAAGGCTATTATAGGCATGAAAAGAAAAAAAATTATATCATTTTGTTCTATTGCTTACATTTTTACCCTAGTTTTCAAATGGGAATTGAAATTTTATTAAAAAAAACAAGAACATTTTTATTTTCTCTTTTTCTTTCTGTTAATCTTAAAAATTGAAACTATAGATGTTACTGGTGTTGCTATAATTATTAGCGTAATTATTATTATTTTTTTTTTCATATTAAAATATTGAGATATTAATAACTAGCACAATCACAGAATGCTACACTGTTAGTAGCTTTCTTGCACTGAAACAATTCACCAAAGGATCTTTCACTAAACTGCTTAGTCTATACTTGCTTTTCTTTTTTTTTTTATATGCAGGGTGCCCCAAAACTGATTTCTATTGACTTAGTGCCATATGGCCAGGTTTTGCAAAAGGAGAAGTACAGTGAAGTGACTCAGCATCAGTATATTACTCATATCATTCTCAAGAAGAATGAAGTCCAAATAAGATTTTGTAGGATTAGAGTAAATACTCTCAGGCATTTTTGGTTAGCACACTACCATTTCCAGCTAAACACACTGCCCTATATTGTGCCTTAACTTCTCCTTTATCATTAGGCAACAATATTTTGAGGTACCCCCATATACTAAAAGACATACACTCACTCATACACAAAAAGCAGTGAACTGTACAGTGCAGAACTTTTGCACTTCAGTATAGAAGTGACATTTTTTTTTTCAAAAAAAATCTTTTTTTCAAAAAAAATCTTTTTTTTTTTTTTTGTAAAAGATCTGAAAGTCGTTGAATGAACGGCATATTGCCTCGAAATTCTAAATTTCTTCCGTTTCCATATTTTTTTTTTCCTTTCATTAATTGTAATTTTCAGAACATATCACATGTGAATTCATCAAAAAAATCATATTGCTACTGGTCTCTAATGATTGTTTCTAAATCTCTAGTATTCAACTAGAGTTTCTGTATAAAATCCAACCAATTAGCAAAGTTAGATGACTGTCCCTCCAGTGGTGGTCATGTACTGCATCCATCACAATGTTAGCCAGTAGACTGCTGTGTTACTAGCTGGTGAAACAAGTCAATAGACTGTGGGTTCAATGGTGTATAAAAAACAATATTTTGCCCAGCAAAATATATCAGAAACAAACCTAAAAAAGAAAAAAAAAAAAAGATATTCATTAGATTTATAATTAAGTAAAACAACGAAAATGACATCAAATAAAGTCTTAAATACTTATGGCATGCAAATCTGTAGCACCAGTTCTATGTAACTACAGGATTTGTTGAGTATATAAATAGATGACTGCCTACTTATTTCTCTGCGATTGGCCAAATGATGCAGACACCCCTGATGAGAACTCAATAAGGTTGGAAAGTGATTTTTTTCCACTCTACAGAGGAATAGTTAAATTTGCCCTGTTTATATCTATCTACTGCAGCAGATAGATATAAACAGGGTGGTATGTTAGATATAAACAGGGTAGTATGTCCACCCCAGTATTTAACTGGTATTTTATATTCTTGATCCAGAATGAGAAAAAAGTAATGTTGATCTTGAACTCATTTATGAAAGAGTGTAACTATATACATCAAGCCATTTAATGTACCAGCTTAACAGATTCCTCTAATCCATCATCCTGACCACTACCATATTCAATCCCTCATCAACACCAACATACAGCATGGAAATTAATAACTCCAGTTTTCTGTAGCCATTGGATTTGCTGAGTATATAAACAGAGTACAGTAATCCCTCAACTGCCATGGGTATTATGTTCCAAAACCTCCCACAGAAATAATTAAAATCTTTAAAAAAATATAAATACCTATCGGCCACAGAAACCCCGCGATATACTGAGGAGTCCACGATATAAATTTACATATATTAGCCAGAAAAATCTGCAATGTACTGAGTGCACAATAAGTGAAACATGATATGGTGAGGGATTGCTGTATATTAATTAATGCAGCCACTTCTGAGAACTCAATAAGGTTTGAAAATTGATTAACATTATTCATTTTTTTAAAAATCTATGGAGAAATAGATGCTGTGTCTGTATGTCTACTACATATATATATATATATATATATATATATATATATATATAACCTATCATAATTTAAAATGCATTATGCTTGCTAAGACCTGTTGGGGCAAGTGAAACCGTAATTGAACCATACTCGATGACCGGCACCTGCGCCAGTGGAGCACTAATAGCACTGTCCGGGTGTGTTCATTGCCAGAGCAGTTGTCTGGCTTCCGTGCTAGTGGCCTGTAAATAGCACCATTTAAGCGTAATCGTTACCAGCGTTGCCTTCTAGCACTTGTGCTGGTGGCACGTTAGAAAATCATTCGAGCAAGGTTGTTGCCAGTGTCGCTGGACTGGCTCCAGTGCAGGTGGCATGTAAAATACACCTTTTTGAGCATGGCCATTGCCAGTACCGTGTGAGTGGCCCTCGTGCCAGTGACATGTAAAAGCACCCACTACACTCTTGGAGTGGTTGGTGTTAGGAAAGGCATCCAGCTGTAGAAACTCTGCCAGATCAGATTGGAGCCTGGTGCAGCCTACTGGCTTGCCAGTCCTCAGTCAAATCGTCCAACCCATGCTAGCATGGAAAGCGGACATTAAACAACGATGATGATTTCATATAAGATAGAATACATTAAATAACATCTCTCATCTCAAATCATTACAACATTAAATCTATTTTAAATTAATAAATGCTGTTTACCTCCTAAGAATTCAGAAACTTTGGGAACATGAAATATACAGGTTGTGATGGGTAAATTGCCATCATTCTATATTTTTAAATTTCACACACGTGTATTGTTTGTCCTTGATTTTGTCAACTACACAGTATAGTAGGGTCAGTAGGGCACTATCTGTAAGAAAAACAGCACCATGATGCAATTCACTCTGCCAGAAATTTGGAAACGATATGCTGTACTGCTTGGCATTCGTGTCAGAAGCTCCAATACAAACATTTCAGAGTGTTTGAGTATCAATCTGAGGACATGTACCGAGAGTGATAAAAATCAAACATCCAGTCAACATCATGGTGTTTGGAGTGATCAATAGTGATGGCAACGTTATGCCTCCATTCATCTTTCCACTCGACCTCAGACTCAACATGGAGGCCTACATCAAGTGCTTGGAGGAAGTAGTACTGCCCTGGGTCAAGAGGGTGGCTGCTGGAAGGCTAGCCTGATAGCCTTGGCTATGTCAAGATGGATTTTTATGTATTCTTCTTCCCACTTGGATTTGAAATGTTGCCACTATTATATGTCTATTCTACTGTAATTTTCTGCATTTTCGTGCAGCTGAAGATTGCTCTACATATTGCATTTAATGTAATGCTCGCATTACTTAAATAAATGGAGTAGCATGAAACGTGCGTACTGCAATCATCTTTAAAATCCGTGTTGCTTATTTTGATTTTTTGATCACCTCATTTTTGGAATGGTTTTTGTATAATACCATACTATATTCTGGTGCCTAAACATAAGTACCATATTCAATTTTGAATCTAAATCTAAACCTTATATATATATATATATATATATATATATATATATGTCTTGAATGGTGAGCAAATATAACTATAAATAGCAGCATGTCGATATTGGGTTCAAAAACACTTTTGGACAGAAAAATTTGAAGGCTGCCTGTGGAGTTCAAACCCACATCTCCTGTAAGAATAACAGGCATTTTTACCATTGAGCCAAAGTAATTATTCAAATTTCTCAGTTTTAGAAACATTATTCTTACCAGTGAGTAGCCTTAGACTTTTTCTGTTCAAATATTTACACACTATTACATATAGCTTTACCTGCTTCATGATTCACCATTCCAAACAGAGAGAAAAAAAACAAAACATTAAAACTATTTATAAATATTCAAAAACTAAAAGTGTAAATTTTAAAATACAGTCTTTTACTAACCACTAAAAAACAAAACATTCAGTTTTAGTTATATAGTTATTAAAATAATTAAAATAAATTATCACTTTAGGCAACAATACAAGATGGAATCTGCAGTTACAAACCGTTTCTATCTAAACCCTTTTGATAGCAACCTGCCCAAGATCACCTCCAGTTCTTTAATATAAACTTCTTGCTTTACCTTCCATCAAAATTTCATTCTGATTTGTTTTAAACACTAACTTAATAATAACAAAGTTATTTTACTAAATGTTTCATTATTTTCGAAAGGCTATGAATTTCCACAGAAATATAGTAACAAAAGGATTAAATTATATAGATGACAACTTGTCAATGCTGAGAATTTTTCCTAATAGTATTTGCTAGTTTTTGCCTGAGCACCAGGCTGGTTAACCCTGATCAAGTAAACATGGTTTACTCTGAGTTGTACTTTCCATGATGAATGGTTAAAAATTAAATTAGCATCCTTGACAATAAGCCTTAAGCCTTCAGATTAATCTGTCAAATGTAATGCCCTATTCACATAGTTCTGAATAAATCATGCATCATATTGTAGCTTCAAGATTTCGAAGACACGAGTATTTTATTTTTTTTCAGCATGACATTGTAGGGTAGGTATGAGAAGCAGGACCAGGCCAGTTTGAACACAAAAATAAGTAGCATATTTGGGCCAGATGTGGCCAGTTCAAATGCTAATGGGTTAAAACAAATTGCAAATCAGGATTTGAATTATGACAATTGAAAGAAGAAAATATATAAAAATCTCAAATAATTATACAATTTTTCAATTATACATAATAGGAGTTTTAATAAAAACAAAATATATTTAAAAATAGAGACAATTATATAAAATATAAAGTAAAATTGAAAATATCAGAGAAGGCTGGAAATTCAAATAAGACATAAGAAGAACTAACCCCAAATGATATCAAAAATAAATGATATCCGTTTCTGTAGGTTCGGACTTTGGTTGAACTGGTGGTGGATGATTTGTTGGTCGTTCTTTGTGCGCAGATCTGGAAGGCTCCGCGAGTTTCATCACCTGACTGAGACTACTGGGGTCTTTCCCTGTGCTAAAAGAGGAACTTGACACCGAACGACCGAGTCCCGTGCGGTGCTGTGATTGTGAGGCACCTTTAGAGTTTGGTAATGATGAAGACAAGTTATCGACAAACTTTAAAGGAAGGAACTGTTGCAATTTCTCTCCACTTCGTTGCTCATTCGTCGCACTAAATAAGTGGGGAGCACATGTTTTATTGCCAGGAGAGTTAACCAGATTACCAACAGAGCTTTTAGGCACTGGCTTGGATGAATCTTTTAAGTCTTTATAATCCTCAGAAGACTGAAACGCAAGTTCTACTGAAGCAGAGCGCGTGTGTTGAATTGAACTACAGTAATTGTCACCATCAGGCCCTGTTTGTTCAGGATTTTCAGTTCTGTCCAACTGTCTTCTTCCTTCGCTATCACTTCGACGTTCCATGAACAAATCAATCTGCTTTTGTAGAGTAACTTGTCCTCGGCGCAATTCCTCTTGCTGTAACTTCAGATCATCCTAGAGTCAAACAGATACACAAAAAAAAGTGAATAAGATTCTTTTAAAAGATTCGGTCAGATTTTAAAATTGAAGATAATACGCATTTGTAGCAGACTTTCTAATATTCAACTAAAGTTCAACAAGTAATCTAGTAGATTCATTTAACAAACTCAACTAACATTCCAGAAAACCAAAACAGTTCAGTATGGTGATGACAATGACAACAAAGAGTTGTTGATGACAGGCATAATAGACTAATCCTGCCAATAGCAATGTGCATAGAACAGTTTTTAAAACAAAAATTCTTCCAACATATCAACCTAATTATGAGAGAGATAAAGAAGATTTAAAACATATCGTTATCATTGTTAAACGTCCATTTTCCATGCTGGCATAAGTTGGATGGTTTGACATGGAGCTGGCCAACCAGGAAGCTGACCAGACTCCAACTGTCTGTTGTGACATAGTTTCTGCAACTGAATGCCCTTCCTAATGCCAATTTATAAAAAAAAAGTCAACAGGGCTACATAAACTAGCTAGATTACACCATAATTTTAAAATTATGCTTCAGACTTATATAGCTATTTCAGAATAGTTTCAGATTTATATAGCTATTTAATCATTTAACTTACATCAAAGAAACTATAGCATAAAAATAACTAGCCATTAAACTTATTCTTCAATGCATTAAGTGAAAAGATTAGGTATATCATCTTCAATCTTTAAACTAGAAATATTAAAGACTTTCTTTAATCCTTAAGCATTTAAGCTGACCATATCCAGCCCAAGTATTCTGTATTTTTTCTTGGCTTTTTTTTTAATGCTCAAACCAGCCAGATCTGGCACCTCACACCTACTCTACAATGTTATTCTAAAAATAATTGCATCATCAAAATCTCAAAACTACAAGACAACACAAGAGTAATTCAAATTAATGTGAATAAATTAGATATCTGACAGAATAATCTGAATGCCAAAAGGTTAATTTTTCTAGCTGCACCCAAAGTAACACCACCACTTTGTCTCTCTTCCTTGCCATCAGACAAAGAGCAAAAGTATGTTATGTTAAATTCTGTACACTTCACAATAATTCATTTTGTAAAACTCTATGAATTTCTCTTGAATAAAAAACTCAAATGTTCTTAATACAATTAAAAGAACACTACTATAAAGAACTTTTAATTAGTGTCTTTATCCTTACAAGATAGTGTACCATAACTACCACACAGGAGCTCCCATTATTTCAGTAGATAGTAAAGTGCCTTGCACTAAGAAACAATATAATTCCTATGTTGATGCTGTTGTTTTATTTACAAGGTACAGTAGCCATTTTTCATAATGCATGTTTTCACCAACTCCAGAAAACAAAAATCAAAGATAAAATATGGAAACAAAAGTATGTTGTACCAACTAAATAAACTAAAGCAGTCACTCTGTTCTGGCTATCACCTTCATTTTACTAGGTAAAAATATTAAATAAGTGAAAAAAATATAAGCCATGAGATATAAGTTCTGACCCAAATCATTATTTTCTATTTATCATTATATGGCTGTGTGGTTAAGAAGCTTGTACCTTGGGTTCAGTCTCACTTGCAAGGCACCCTGTGCAAGTGTCTTTCACTAAAGCCCCAAGGGTGACCAAAGCCTTGTGAGTTGATTTGATAAACCGAAGGAAGCCAGTCACATACTCACAAATGGGTGTATGTTTACATATACAGTTTTCTCATCATGTGTTGGTTGTAAACATGCATCATTGTCACACAAGTGAGGCTCTTTGTTTCCAGTCTTCCATTAGAAATATATCCAGTCGTGGGAAAATATTACCTTGCCTGGAAACAGGTGAAGGTTGGTATAAGAACTCTGCCTCAACAGATTTCCTTTGACCCATACAAACATGGAAAAGTGGATGTTAAATGTTGATGATACCGTTCATTGATGGTAAACATTAAGCAGCAAGTCTCAAAGTGTTTCATCAAATATGACTCCCAAAATAATCAAGTCTAACCCAAGATATTTCCATATTCATTTATTCTGCTTCCATTGTGATGACCTTTCACTACCAACCTTTGGTATATTTCATGTAGCAAATTTATTAGTCATTCATACAGCCAGAGCAACCATTTCTCTTTCAAAGACCAACATTTTTTCTTGACTTTCAGTTAGCCTGTGTTCTAGCTTAATACTGAATACAGAAGTCATAGAACAATCCTTGCACCGAGAAAAAACTTTCCATTCACAAACAAAAACCTACTACAGCCAATAGAGTTAGCCCTAAACTAAACTTACTTCATTCTCTTCAAACAGAAACAATGTTATATACTTATATACAAAACTAATTATATCACTTAGGTTATTGAACTTCACCACCATTTTCATACCATTCTAGCAGTCTATGGCTTCCAGTTTGAGGAGGTCTCTCAATACACCTATCTTTTTATTCATTTAACAATATGTCTCTTACCTTTTCTTTTTGAAGTTGCACAGTATCTCTCTCCTGATTTTCCCTATTTCGTTTCTTCTCCAGTTCAAATTCTTCACGTTCTCGCATCAACTCTTCCTACAAGTAGATATCAGTTTTGTTCAATAAGAAAATAAAATAATAACAACAACATTAATAATAATGGTCTTAAATTTTGACACAAGGTCAACAATTTTACAGGAGGGTGATACTTCAACCACCCCAACATCATTCATTAATTTCTAAACCCAATCTATCTTTCCTAAAACATTAGCCATCTGGAATTACCTACTTAGGAACAGTGGTTTGAAAACTGGATATTTTCGCACAGCTCATTGGACATTCAGTCTGTTTTGGCAACAGTACGTTTTGACGTTGGAGGCAAACAAACAAGCATCATCATCATCGTTTAACGTCCGCTTTCCATGCTAGCATGGGTTAGACGATTTGACTGAGGACTGGTGAAACCCAATGGCTACACCAGGCTCCAGTCTGATTTGGCAGAGTTTCTACAGCTGGATGCCTTTCCTAACACCAACCACTCCGAGAGTGTAGTGGGTGCTTTTACGTGCCACCGGCACGAAGGCCAGTCAGGCAATACTGGCAACGGCCACACTCAAAATGGTGTATTTTATGTGCCACCCGCACAACAGCCAGTCCAGGGGCACTGGCAACGATCTCGCTCGAAAGTCCTTACACATGCCACGGGCACAAGTGCCAGAAAGGTGACGCTGGGCACAGGTGCCATCACGATTTCGCTCTCCCCTATACAAAGAGGTGCCTGAGTGAGAGACGTGTGGAGAGAGAGAAACATTACAATTTGTAAAAATAAACCTGATTGACAAACACTTTTCCTCTCCTCTTACCTCATACATGTAAAGGGAAATATGCTCACACACATAAAGAGAGAGAGAGAGAGAGAGAGAGAGAGAGAGAGAGAAAGAGAGAGAGAGAGAGAGAAAGAGAGAAAGAAAAAAGGTGGAAGAAAAACATTAAAACATCTGACACCAAAATAAATCATTGTTGAATCAGCGATACCTAAGAGGTGGTGTCAAAATAACTACATCACAATGTCTTCTGCTCATGTTTTTCTTGCCTATGTTGATTTACAAAAGCTCAAGAGGATCATATATGGTATAAACCTCTCCAAACTAGGATAGTCTGTGACAGTCATAAGTATTGCTCTTTTCCTCCAGACCAATCAAGTAAAACAAAAATAAATGAATAGACATAACTAAATACTACAATTTATTTTGACTGCAATTCCACCGATTCTACTCTGATATTGACTGAAGCAAAAATTCTGTATGTGTGTGCGTGCGCATGTGTGTGTAACCAGTGCTGGTTTGTTTACAATTCCATAACTTAGCAGTTCAGCAAAAGAGGCCAATAGAATAAGTAACAGACTTTAAAAACCAAGTGCTGGGGTCACATCATTCAGCTAAATCTTTCAAGGCAGTACCCCAACATGGCCTCAGTCCAATGACTGAAACACGTAAAAGATATATAATTACCTTAAGGTTGCGCAAGCCCTCTAACTGGGAATGTTTGTTTATTTCTAATTTCTCAGCATTCATCTTACAAATTATTTCTCTCGCTTCAGCCAACTGTATTCTCAAACTGAAAAACAAATAAGAGTGTCATTAGAAGTGCATAACTTACAAAACAACATTTATTATTATTATTGTTATTGTTATTGTTATTATTATTACTATTAGTAGAAGGCAGCAAGCTGGCAGAATTGTTAGCAATCCAGGCAAAATGCTTAACTGCATTTCATCTGCCTTTACGTTCTGAGTTCAAATTCCACCAAGGTCGACTGTGCCTTTCATCCCTTCAGGGTCAGTAAATTAAGTACCAGCAATACATTGGGATCAATGTAATTGACTAGTCTCCTCCTCCCCACAAATTTCAGGCTTTGTGCTTTCGTAGAAAGAATTATTATTATTAATATATATATATCAAGAAGACTCATACCTCAAGAAGGCCCATACTCCACAGCAGAAGTGTTAAAGTAAGGAGGATTGGCCCACAAGAGTCTTGTGCCAGTGTCCTGTAAAAGCACTCATGCAGTGCCACATAAAAGCACCCAGCACACTCTGTAAAGTGGTTGGCATTAGCAAGGGCATACAACCATAGAAACCACACCAAATTAGATTAACGTTTGGTGCAGCTCCCTGGCTTACCAACTCTGGTCAAACTGTCCAACCTATTCCAGCATGGTAAACAAACGTTAAATGATGATTATATCAGTTATTACTGAATGCAATTCATCAAAAGCATGTAAGTTGTATAGTTTTACTGGTGAAAACAGATGAAAATTGGTGACAGAAAAAGCATCTGGCCACAAACCCGTCACACAAACACACAAATAGAGCTGCACACATACATATATATCTTTTAAGTGTAGGTATGGCTATGTGATTAAGAAGCTCACTTTCCAACCACATGGTTTTGGGTTCACCCACAACATAGTACTTTGGGAAAGTGTCTTCTACTATAGCCACAGGACAACCAAAGTCTTGTGAGTGAACCTGGTAGGCAAAACCAAAAGTCCATCAGGTACATATGTATGTTTGAAAGTGCTTGTGCCCCACTTAGACAGGTAGGGGAAGCATTTATTTTTAAAACCAAACTTAAGGAACTGCCTGATTTAATTGAAATGTAAATGCATCATGTTATTTAGTCAGTCCTAAATTGCAAGAAAAAAATTAAAATATGCTAAATAAAAGAATTAAAGGAATTTGATACATACTCTTCAATTGTAGTATTCTGTTGACTTGATAATTGCTGTAAAAGAAATAACATGAAGATATGAATGTTTCATTCTTAACCAAACATTATTTCATTAATATGTAAATAATATCTTGTCAGTAATAGCCGACAAATAAACCTTTGTGAATTACAGTTCAATACTTTAAATATTCTTAACAATGCTTAAAAATGAAATAATTTTTATTTAAATCAGAAATCATATAAACTCTTAAAGCAGAAACCTTCAGAATGCAGGAAGTAAATTCTTCACAATATTTAATAGAATTCAAGTCAATTAACTGAAGACATATACATGTTGTTGTTATATGTACATTAGAATAACCAAATAGACCTGATAGAGTGGTATAAACATATCCACTCAATACATACGCATATACTATGTCTAACACAAAATCACACTACAAGACCAGATTGATTTCATTTCATAAATCAGATGACAAAAACAATAACTAAATGAAAGAGGAGGAGGAGGTCACAATAAAATAAAGCTGATAATATATGATGTTCTGCCATAAATAGAAATAAATGCAAACTATCAGAGTACAATAAATAATCACAGAATTAGTTCTGAAGACAGATTTATAAACTATGCTTTTATAAAATCTACTCACTAAACAGAGCAGATTTTGAATAGCAACTTATCAATCAAGAAATCTTCTTTACTTTTATTTCAGAATTATAATACTTAAGTAGCATACTTGATATCCTGAATTAACTTTGCTTGCTATCGACAATGATGTTTCATTCTATATAGTATATTCTATCAACATATTTAGTTTCTTTGTGGTATCAATCCAAGAATTAAGTGTATTAGACATTATGATTGGATCATTTATGTCCATAGGCACAGGAATGGATGCATGGTAAGAAGTTTGCTTCCCAACTACATGGTTTGGGATTCAGTCCCTCTGTATGGTACCTTAGGCAAATGCCTTCTTTCTACTATAGCCTTAGGCCAACCAAAACCTTATAAGTAGATTTGGTAGATTGACACTGAAAGAAGCTTCTCATATATGTAATATATATATATATATATATATATATATATATACACACCAGGACTGGAG
>NC_068982.1:33295820-33338967 GCF_001194135.2 Octopus bimaculoides
GTGTGTGTTTGTGTGTGTGTGTGTGGAATTTTATTGGAAAACAAAAGACGAAGACAGATGTATGAACAACAAACAAGTGTATTAGGCGCACAGGAAAAGTGAAAAAGTATTTTCTGTTTCGAGCCTATGCTCTTCAACAGAAAGGGATAAGAGAAAATAAACAAAAGAGGGGATAAAAAGAAACATGTAGAGTTCAGCGTGTCTTTGCAATAGATTATGTCTTCAATTTCATTCCATAATTTCAACTTTACGTATATAGAGCAAAGAATAATAGTAATAATAATAATAATAAAAATGCCCCCAACTTTCAATTTTGTCCCATAGTTTAGCAGTCAATCATCTTAGAAAGAATATAAATTATAGCATTATAGATTGTTTCCAATTTCATTTCATACATAGAACATAACAGAATAATTATATACTTTCTAAAAGGATTTGGAAAAACAATATTCTACTCACAAGGAAACTATGGAGAAAATGATAAATTTGTGCTGTATTCTGATCTAAAGCAGTTGGTGGTGGTGTCAAAACAGCTGAGGTATCTGAATTTGAAGGGACAGGCGGTAGATCAATACAGCTAACTAAGGCCATTCCTGCTAAATTAACTGGTTGATTATTTGTGTCTGTACTATCAAGTGTGTGATGTTTAGTAACCATACTTTGAATATAACCTGTACTCTTTCGGTTGTTGATTTTCATGGAGTCCTAAAAAAAAAAAATTTAAAAAAAAAAGATAAAAAAATAAACATAATAAAATATGAGAATTTGAAATTGTACAAATTTCAAAACAAAAGTCAACTGAGTTTTACAATGAATTCAGTGAATGATGTGTGAAAAATTAAAATGTTTGAGTGAAAGTTTCTAGTGGAATTGTTTCCATGTTACCATTTTTGATAAACTATTTTCTAAAACAGAAACCCTTCCTAACACTAACTTCTTAAATACAAGAGTGAAACAGTTTACCATAAAGAAGACAAAATTAGTATCAAGAAAATTTGTAAACCAAAAGGAACTTTATTTTGAAGATTAGCACAGTAAAACAAATTCCACACTGATTTTTTTAACAAAGATTGTCTGCGGTACATTGTGAGAAGTGGTTAAGGTGTGAGAGGAAGATTATCTGTTCTGCAAATTACTTTCTTAAACTCACAAAATCCGTACAACACCCATTGAAGCTCATTTGACGAGCCAGTCTCATCTTTTTTCATTTTAAGTATTTTGTTTAACAGCATTTCCTCATCATTCCACATTGCATGAGTCTGTAAAAGTTCTGCAGACTATAAAGATTTAACCATCCCTATCTTTGTGTCTCTGTTCCCCTATCCACCATTTGGAAACCAGTGTTGGTTTGTTTATGTCCCCCTGTAACACAGCAGTTCAACAAAAGAGACCACTAGAATAAGAGGCAGACTTAAAAATATCAGTACCAAGGGCAATTTGTTTGATTATGACTGAATGACTGAAACAAGTTACAGATAAAAGATTAACCAAGTTAAGTTTAGTCTTATGTGTACTCCAGATATGTAACATGACTATACTTTGCTTGTGACGAGAAAGCAATTGCGTCTCTTAAGAGGAACAAGTTTAGTGTGATTTGAATTGCTTATGCAATGTGACAATGTTAAATAGGTTGATTTCAAATAAATAGAGACTTAGACTGAATGAGAGAAGTAGTACTTGTATGGAGCAATCAGTTGGCTAATTATAGTTCTTAAGAAAATGTGCCAGAGTGAAGAAGAAACAATTAGATTTCATTGTAGAAAGTTAAGCAACTGAAATATAAGAACAAAAGCCAGGAAGGCATGGAAACATTTTGTAAAGCTATTTCTAAGCTGTGCAAGTATGATGGAGTTAGCAGAAGTGATTAAGGGAGGAGGGTGTATGAAGATTTGTAACTTTATGTAAATATTACTCAACATGAAACAAAGTCATCAATATCTATTTAGAAGGGGAACTTAACTTGTACCTTGAAGGAGCTACCACCACACAAGCATATGGCAGACTATTTTTGCCCAAATTTTACAGCATAAAACAGTAATTATAGGTATTTATTTTAAAAACTTTAAAAGGAAAATGAAAACAAAATATAGAATAAATGTAATCTTAAGATGCAGTACTTCACAAAAATAAAACGACAAAAGAATGTGACCAGTAGATTCATTCAACCTGTGCTTTCATGGGAAAAAAAGGGACATGAAAATATGTTTGATAGTGTTGGTGAAAATGGCAGAATTTTTATGAGGTTGAAAGAGATATTAAAAAAAATCTGGATAACAATTCAAAACGGCAGCCATCAAAATATTCTCAATAATATTAAAGATAAACAATGAATGAAAACTGTTAGAAAGTTTATCTCACCTTAGAACCAGAACTATCACTTTCATGTAGATTAAACATACTGGCACTGCGACACTCCTGGTTGACATAAGAATGTGGACGTTTCTGACCAGGATCTAAACAAGAGTCATTTTAAAGAATTAAGACAAAGCACAAGACAGTTTTAATAAACTTTGCATGAATATTTCTTCCTTTCCAGTTTAGTTACAAAACTCAAGTTCCCCCACCCAACTCTGAGCAAGACTGTTTTGTTTTTTGTTTTTTTGGTTGTTTTTTTTGGAGGGGGGGGGTCCTTTGAGGTAAACACCTCATTGTTTGAAACATCAACATACTGGTACCAAATTTTAAATAAGTGTTTTAGAATTGTGAAAAATACATTTTTATAAAAATTAATGAATTCTTTGTGTATGCCCGTTAGCCCTATTATAAAATGTCAATTTTCTTATAAATTTTTCAATATTTTTGCAAACATTTTCCAAAAGCCACAAACAAATTCAACTTAAAATTCAAACAAATTCAAACATTTTCCAAAAACCACTAACAAATTCAACTTAAAATACTTACCAAAACGTTTTCAGAAATTAAGCAAGAGAGTAGCATTATTAGGGTAGTTGTCTTTGTAGACACCAAAAATAAGAATTGAAACACAGTTCTAAATTTAAATTCTAGTTTCAGTATCATATTTGAAGATTTTATAATGACTTAATATACATCTGATGTTTTTAAATTTTATAACAAATTAAGTACCTAAAAATATATTTTATTTTTAAGGTTTTCTGTATAGATTTTCTATAGGATTCAGAACTAGCACTGTAAGTTAGGATATTTCATTAAAAAATACGTTTATGTAAACAATGTGATAAAAAATAGAAAACTAGGTAATGTGTGTGTATACATATTTCAAGTATAATTGTCCTCTCACCAGCACTTCACCCAACCTACCAACTATTCAAGAACATGTTGTTTAAATATCCATCATGTTTAGTGATGTAATATAATTGGATGATCAATTTTCACTAAATATTTACATTACAGTAAGATTTATAATTTAAGAGAAATATTTTGTTAATAGTACAGTAATAAATAAGAGAGGACAAGTCCATAACATAAAGCCTATGCATAAAACTGTCAATAAGCAGCTTATTAATGAACAGCTGAAGTTCAGGAGAGCAAAGAAAGGAAAATGAGAGGTGTCACTTTCCAGCAGTCAGACATGTGGTAATAAAAAAAAAAATAATAAAAAAATATGCATGCTTAGTGAGAAGAATATTCATTTACTTAGAGAAACATCATAGGTTCAAGAGATAGAAATGTGAAGAAATAAGATTTGTGGCTATTTGGTGAAATATAAAAATAAAAACAGAATACATTTGTGAGTATCAACAAAATAGAAGAGAATGAAAATGGACAGTCCTTCCTTGTTTTGGATACCACAAGCATATTCAGTGCAAAATTTTAAATCACTATTCAGATATATTAACTAATAACTTAGAATTAATGAAAATTTTAGGCAATTTACATTTAGCAATACTATTTTACTCAGTGAATCAATGCTACTAGAATTATCTATGTTACAAAAAAAATTGTCGTATACACTATTAAAAGTATAAAATGGTTTTAATATTTTCATAAAATTTAATTAAGAGGATTAATGATGTTTATTAGTATATTATTACATTAGTAAAAAAAAAAATTTTTTAAGCAAAATAAATAAATAAAATACAGATAAAATTCACCAAGAACCAATTTGTTAGTGAAAACCCCAAAAAACAAATAATAGCAACAAAAAAAAGTTATGCTTCCTTTCTGAGGAAATTGAACAACTCCATAATAGAAATGACTACTAGAGTTAAAGTGATCAAAATTAACACTTAAACCAGGCAAAGCAATCTTCAAGTTTTCAGTTTTAATGTTTAATTTATTCCAGATATTCATCAGAAATATCCAATGTAGCCAGAAGAGAAAATTGTAATAATGAATAAAATTTTTATTACATATTTACAAAATATCAATAATGATAATATAATAGTGAGATCACTTCAGTTATGGAGTTTAATTTCAACGAAATTAGTTTCAAATACCAGCAGTTCAGCTTCAACCATACCCAACAGTAAACATGAACAAAAACAGAGAGAGAGAGAGAGAGAGAGAGAGAAAATTCGGTGCTTAGAAAAAGAGAAAGATAGGGAAAGAAAACCTTTCAAAAGTGTCACACATCAAAATAACTTATACATTTGCAAATGTTTATTAATTTCATAAAAATATCCAATGTAGGGTTTTCAAAAAAAAAAAAAATAACAAAATTCACAAATAAATTATGTTAAACATTTTGCAAATGAAAACTAATTTCACATCTAACATAAAGTCTCTACTTCACATCCAGAAGCTCAAAGTAGATATCATAATTGCTCAGTTTCATTTTTCAATACAAATGGAAAAAAGAAATGTGTTCAAACTATCGATACTACAACTGTCATCACAAATAACGGTAACCATCTACTCCAGAGTGTGGTCAGTGTCAAAAGTAAGCAACAAGCAAGGGATCAGTTTTTTTTGTTTTTTTTTTTAAGGTGCCAACATGCGTCGTCCTTAAGAGGAGGGGAAGAGCTTTGTGCAATTTCTTATGTGACTTTTTCAGTTAGGTGTTAATATATATAACAGCAAGCAAACCTTACCTTTCCTTAAATCACTGTCAAAACCAGCAAATGTTTCTGCCCTTTTGGGCACAGCATGTGTGCTAATACTACTGCCTAAGTGCTCGGTGCCGCCCCCTACTGGAGACATTAAGCACGCACTATTTTCCTGTAGGACTTTTGTTAGCTTGGTAACTGAAGGACAACAGTAAATACTAGTCAGAAATGTAGGAAAATAAACTGCTAAGGCAACAAGACAGGGAATGGCTCTGTAATATTTTTTTTTAAGCTCAATTTCCAAAGGCAAGAGATGTTGATAGGTACTAATTATGATTTTATATTCTATATCCCCCCCCCCCTCTGAATTAAAACAAGAAAAGAAAAACGTAAAACAGAAAAATATGCCTATCTGAAACAACCTTGTTTTAAAGTAAATGCTTAGAATATGAGAGTTGGTTCCCCTCTATTTCTGAGTAGTCTCCCTGGAACACAAGATTTTTAAAACGTCCAGGATTGTAATTGTGCAGATAAACTATCCCGATCTTTTCACTACGAAGGACTCCGTTTATTTAAATGAGTTTTCCCATACACCCTAGGTCTGTTAGCTTATCATATTCACGCCTCCATCCAGTTTTGCGGACCACTGATCTAGATAATCGAAGATTTCAACACAGTAAATAATGTATATATGTATGTGACACTTATTGCACGCAGATGTGTGCGTGTGGGGGGGGGGGGTTTAATTGAGCCTTGTCACCAAGTTCTTTGTTAAGATATTTTTGGAAATGTCTTTTAGATTACCTATGGAAGATGGGCTGATGGTGATGATAATGATGATGAACTTAGGGATTTGGACATGAAAGAGTGTGTTGCTAAAATGTAATAACAATAGCTAACTTAACAAAATGAAATGGTCATTGAGAAAACTAGTCTAAACTAACAACTGTTTGAATCAAAAGTACCAACATAAATGTAGCTTGCAAAGTACATTATTATTATTATTATTATTATTATTATTAATATATATTATCTTAAATATTATTATTAATATATAAAAATATATAAGGCAATGATCTGGGAGAATTGTCAGCATGCTCGGTAAAATGCTCCATGGTATTTTGTCTGTCTTTATATTCCGAGTTCAAATTCCACAAAGGTCAACTTTGTCTTTCATCCTTTCAGGTTCAATAAAATTAAGTACCAGTTGAATATTGGGGTTGATGTAATCAATTTACCCCTCCCTCGAAATTTCTGGCCTTGTACCAAAATTTGAAATCAATGTATAAATATATATAACAAATTATGAGATCAATATTTTCGCTTACTTCCAAACTCCTTTCTAGATATTTTGTGCCATAAGGTAATGCATATTGCAGCATTTACTTCAGTTTGATAAGTGGTTATCAACATGAAGAAAAGAAGTAAGACATTTGTGAAAAAAAACTTTCTTCATCCATGTTAATTAGGTGTGAAAATATGTATAATGAAAGCAAAAGACGGCAAAAAATTAGGCTGGGAAGGATATAAATTATTTCAAGCAAAACTTGGATGGAAAAAAAAAAACTTTCAGTTGTTTAATAATTATTTCTACCGTAGGCACAAGGCTTTCAAAATTTTGTGGGGAGAAGGGGGCCAGTTGATTACATTGGCCCAAGTGCATAACTGGTACTTATTTCATCAACCTCAGAAGAATGAAAGGCAAAGTCGATCTTGGTAGAATTTAAACTCAGAAGGTAATGTCAGACGAAATACAACTAAGCATTTCGCCCGGCATGCTAATGATTCTGCCAGCTCGCCACCATTTTCAGCTGTTTAATAATGCTACAATTATTGAAAATAGTGATAGTTTTGTAACTTCAAAACTTTAATTTCATTTTCTCACTATTTATGTACCAAGGCAGTGAACTGCATCAGAAAAATCTGGTGAGGAAAATTTCTTCTGATTCTATGTACCAAGTTGAAATTTTGCCAAGGTCAGCATTGCCTTCATTCTTTTGGAAACAATAGGATAAGTACCAGCTGAGCTCTGGAGTCGATGTAAATAACTAGCCCACTCCACCAAAATTTCAGGCCTTGAGTGAAAACATTTATATATTTACGTGTATGTAAAACTTAAAGTTTGCTAATGCAAAACAGTTTCGTCTTTCAGTATCTCAGACCATAGCGATTTTATAGAAAATGTTCTTGTGCCACAAAATTATTAGAAAATGGGATGCTTTCATGGATCAAAGACAGTACAATAGAAAATGGTGAATGATGAGTGTCCATGGGGGTGGACAGGATTTCATTTAAAAAGTGATTCAGCTAGATTGATAATCTACAACCATATCATCATGGATACAAAAGACTAGGAAGTACTATGTGAATTAATGTGGTTTTAGATATTACAATACTTGTGACACACAAGTTCTAATTTTCAGAAAAAGTAATTTACACTGTGGTGACTCCTTCTTAATATTATTATGTAACCTGAATAAACAAACTTAAATTTAGGGGAAATTTTTTAAAAAATTTTAAAGGGTTGAACTTAAAAATTGTCATTGACATTCACTTCAATAATGCTTAATTTTCTCAGTACAACATTAAACCTGCCAAGAGTGCACATTAAAATTGAGAGGACGTTATGACATCTGGCACTCTGTCAGTTACAGCAGTGACTGTTCCAGTTGATCCAATGAATGGAACAGCTTGATTGTGAAATCGACGTGCAAGTGGCTGAGCCCTCCACAGACATAAATACCCTTCATATAGTTCTCAGGGAGATTCAGTATGATACAGGAAGTGACAAAAAGAGAGTTGTACCTGTAATTACATGTACAACTCATTACTACTTACATTACACATCCAAAGATGTTATTTCCCAACAATGTAGCAGCTAATATTATTAGACTTCTAACAACGTGGATGCTTATTATAAATAAGGTCTAAGATCGATTGTTATAGGATGATACAAAAATGCTGGTCCAATTAGTCAGTCTGAGAGTCTCAGGACAGAAAATTGCTAGATAATTGAAAGGTATTAAAGAAGAGCCTGAATGTGACAGAAATTTGATGCAATACATTAATAGAACCCCTTTTTTTCAATTCCAATAGAATTTAAATGAAATTTCAACAAAGCTTATAGAATAGATCTTAACTAATATTTTATTTGTAAATTCAATCTTCTACCAGAATAAACAAACAGTTACATTATCTTTACTCGTTACTTGACAATATTTTTATGCTCAGGAAATTTATATCACCACAAGGTAGATTTCAGAAATATCATCCTTGTCAATTGACATTAATACTAAAAACGAAAATCGTTTTCCTGATTGTTTGCATCTGCTTTGTAACTGTAGTTCCATTTTACAATGGACTGTGATTATAGGGGAAATAACCCGTATATAATTTTGATTTACTGAATTGCGTCCCTTATATCAACATCCACATAAGTCCCGTCATATCCGTACAGTGTTAACAGTATTTTACCTACACAAGATCTATATCACTACATTATATCATTACTATAAACCACTTTCAATCCGGCACAAAAGACTATTTACGTTTAACACGAATTGAATATTGTAAGGTAGAAATAGTCGCGGTTAATTAACGCGCTAGCGAGCCATTATACTTTAAACCTTGCAACAGCTTTTGTGACCACTACAACAGCGCATGTAATATTTACCTTTTTGATATTTGTATCTTTACTTTATCTGCAATTTACTTGAGTGATAAGTTCCAACTGTATTTTGTAGTTGACTAGTCTCTCTAAAGGGATCCAGTTAATTTACAAAAAATAACTTCAGTAAAAGATATTTTTTTTTAATTAATTCTACCATGCTAACCATGCATCTACAGAGAAATTAGTATGGGTAAAATAAACTCCTAATGAAAACTTATCAAGAAAGTAACCATGCTGGGATAATGCTTTCAATATATTTTTAATCAATTAAATCTACCATTGGACATCATCTGATTATTTTTTTAATCTATTCCAAAGTTTCTTCTATTGAGTTAGTTTTCTCTTTAGAGAGTTATCTACCTGTAATGTTTGCTTCTGTTTTTTTTTTGTTTTTTTTTCTTTTATTGTCACATGCGTGCGCACGTTCACGCCTTACATGGGATTTCTTCTACAAAATTTCATTCACCAAGCATTCGCTAACGTGAGGCCACGGTAGGTGTTTGCTCATAGTGCCATGTCGTGGAGTGAAACTTGGAACGCCACCATCGTGAAGTGAATTCTCAACCATACGCAAATATGCCTGTGACGTTTAAATTTTTTATCTTTTTATGAAGCTGGGTTTGACAGAAAGTACATGAAGTGATGTGCATGTCAAAATAGTTAATAGTAGTAAACCCACACATAATACAAATTACTACTACTATCTGGGATAGCAGGAAGCGGACAGAGACTTTGAGGGCATTAATAAATTAGATGCAGCATCATATCATCTCTAGCAGATTGGTTAAGATTCAAGACTTCAAAGCTCTAGACATAAAGAAAATAGCTGGGAGATAGTCATGAAATATGTCCATGAACGGCTTAGGTGGCTCATTTTTAGATATTTCCATTTTCTATCATTTAAGAATTTTAATTATAGTTATGCTATCCATAAAAGTATAGTAGCAAGATTAACAGAAAGTATGGGAGATTTTATGGGAGACTGACAAAAAAAAGTTTCCCTTTCATAGAAAAGATGCTAACTGTACAAAGAGTGTACATGAAATTTTGCTATTGTGAAATATGGGCACTGAGTATAGTATAACTCTTCTCAAAAGTACTTAGTATGATAAATAGTATCCATAACAACTAGACATTAAGGTGATTTAAAAGAAACTGATCAGCTGAAATGGACATATAGTGTGAATGTATAATGAGAGCTGGGTAAAAAGAACTGTACTAGGTGGAGTCAGTGAAAGAGGAAGCACATAAAAATGGAAGATTAAGTGAAGTAATCAAACACCTGAGATGACATACAACTGAGTGGTTGGTAATTTGCCATACTTCAGATCTTTCCAACCCATGCTAGCATGAAAAGGGAAATATGATGATGATGATGAAGATGATGTATGTATATATGGACATAGTGAAGGTAAAGCTTCAAGAAGAGCAGCCATTCTGAATAAAAAGCGTGCAAAGAGAAGACATGGACTTTGCAAGCCACAGCAATAGTAAAACACCTAAGAAAGCGGTACCTTGAAATAAAAAGAAAGAAAGAAAGAAATTGACATAGTATAACCAAGACACTTTAGTTAATAATACCCAGCTTTCCTTGTGCTGGTGTCACAATAAAATGTACACAGGAAGGGAATCCAGTCAAAATAAAAAGGTGCCAAAATTACAAATACAATGAAAAACCCTAATACAGTTCTAACACTTATGTTAATGCTGCTCCCTTTCTTCATCATCAAAGGCACTCACACTGCTATTGTTGTCCCTTTCAGATACAGAAATATCCTTTCTTATCAGGCACAAAATTTCAGGAGAGCCACTATTAGTGTTGGCAAGATGAAAGGTAGGTCTACAGAGAGTGTAGAGATCAGAGTTCGAATAGATTGTTATTAAGAGAGAGAGAACGCAATTATAGATTCTTTTAGTGGGGAATAACAGTCCTGGGGCATGTAGAGTGAGGATATTTTTGAGAAGATTAATCAAGCCTAATCACAGGCAACACATCATTAGGGATCTCTACATATGCTGTGTGCTTCTATTCAAGACTGACAGGTATGCAAAAGAATTGCTTTTATAAGGTAGACTACTTTGGTAATTAATAAATAACACAACCTCATTATCAGGGTTGCTGACTTTAAATGGACACTGGGCAACAACATTATGAATATTTGAGTATACATAGGCACTATGGATAAGGTATGACGAATAAGAAGATTTCAAGGCTCTTGGAGTTCTGTAATACCAATGACCTAACCATTTGCAATACTAACGTCAGCAAAGCAACCAGTCACTAGATGGCATACGAATGGTGAATATGCAAACCACAGAGACTTCATACTCACTGGAAAATTGAGTAGGGAGCTGGTTGTGAATATTAAATCTTTCCATGATGAAGGACGTGCAACTCAACATAGGACTAATGATCAGTAACCTCTGGGCAAAAGCTAGATGGACTCAGAGATACAAGACAATCTACAGAATGATATAGAAGCTAAAAGATTCCTCAGCCAGACATGGATTCAAAGAAACACTAATTTATGTGCAATATGAGAATACAATGAAGACAGAATTATTACAAAGACAATGGGGAAGTTTCTACAGGACAACCTGCTGCAAACTACAGAGTAGATGCATAGATGGAGTAAGTTTCCATCCAAGCAGAAGAATACAATAGAGAGAAAGAGACAGCTGAAGGACTGAAATGATTGGAAAAAAAGGGAGGAGCAACGAACAATATTAAGTAGCCAGAACAAAAGCTAGACATCAGGTATACACACACACACATGGTGCCCATAAACTATCTTTACATCTTCTACAATTTATTGCATCTACTTAATGCATGCAACCAACTGAGCCCAAGTGGAAGAGTTCTGATTTTTCTAATAAAACATTTGTTTGCTTATGTTTTCCAATAAACTATGCTGAGTTCTCCTTATTTTTGTTTTCAAACTGTAATGATAATTTATGGATACCATATATGATATATCCCAGTAATTCAGCAGTTTGACAAAAGGGATTGATAGAATAAGTATCAGGCTTTAAAGAGTACTGGGATTGATTCATTCAACTAAAATTCTTCAAGTCAGTGACCCAGCATGTTTGGCCAATGCCAATGTCACAAAATTGGCACCCATTACACTCTTGGAGTGGTTGGCATTAGGAAGGGCATCCAGCCATAGAAACCATCCCAAATCAGATTGGAACCTGGTGCAGCTCCCCAGGTTACCAGTTTTCAGTTCAAATTTCAAACCCATGCCAGCATGGAAAACAGACATTCAATGATGATGATGATATATAGTAGTATGAGAGGTAAAAAGTGAGAAGTCCATCAATATTCCTGCAATGAGGGGATTGGAAGCATGAGATGTTTCAGATAGCAAAGTAGTCTATCAATAAAAACCAAGACACCAATGGGAAAAGTGTACACACAACATGAGCAATAGACTTGCCCTCACTGATACCAAGAAGTAGCAGGTATAGAAATGTTAATCAGAGCAGTTGCTGAATGAAGCAAACCTGTGAGAGAAAGTTTATTCCCATGTGAATCTAATAAAGGGACTAGTAACTTAATATGACAGCTATAAAGTTGAAATGGCCATTCAGAAGGCAAGGGAAGCAGCCAGACTATCAGAGACAATCACTGAAATATTAAAAATATTTTTTGAAGTAGGATATGCACCAGTCACATGAATAAGCAACCAGGTAGTAGAATTATTCCTATTGACCACTATAGTTATATCATAGTAGCCTAAATGATTAAGAACAAGGACTTTCAGAAAACTAATACCCATGCTGGCAAAGAAATTGTCTCCATGGGTAAAGGGTACATTAAATGATACTTGTGTACAAATTGCAATGCTGAATAATAGCAAAACATGAACATTGATATGTGAAAGCTGGAAGGAAGTGAGGCAAGCATGTAGTGCTGGATGTGAATCTTAACATGTATGAATGATGAGGCACAATCAAGCCAATAGGGAAAATGGGTAATGGTGGAATCAGATGTAACATGCAAGTGAGAGACTGAACAGGTACAAACAACCTGTCATGTATTATGGAGGATGTCAGTCAGGTAATGAAGTGCCAAGTAATCTAAAAGAATCTGAAAGGATGACAGGAGGAAATCTGCAGAAGAGGAAGAGTAAGGAAGACACAGTGAAAGCTGATGTCAGGGGTTGAACTTTGGAAAGATAATGATCAAAGGGCCCATCTGATTCATGCAAAGCATGGAGAATAAAATTACATATAATTATGATGACGACAACAATGAAGATGATGATGATGACGATGGTAGCATACTATGTAGTACACTTCTTCTGATTTGTCTTTTACCCACTTTTTCTATCAGCTCATTTGAACTTGGTCTTCTCATACACACTAACATAACACATTTAGTGTAGCATACTGTCTCATTTCTTTCCAGTTTCCACATATTTACTGTATCTAATGCCCATATTTCACTAATATGCAACATCACACTTTGTATACAAACATCACACAATCTGGCCCTCACTCAGAAAAGAACCCTTTGTTGTCAACACACAAGCATACAGACTGGATGTTCTAATATATTTTTTGCTACTCAGTGCAGTGAATACACTGCCAAATTAATTTTTAAGCCAAACACCTAACATTTACAACTAACTTCATACCATCAAACTTTTCCAGTGAGATGATTAACATATGTAGCCACATCAAACTATATTTGAGCTATATAATATTAGAAAAAAAATTCTTGTCAATCCTAGTTTACATCTTGCACTTGGAAATTGAGCCAGGTGTAATGGGGAATATATAAAGCATTGCAAACTGCACTACAAGGTAATTGTCATTGCATTAGGAAGATTCATTGCTGTTATTAAATAGAATTTGAAATCAAATTCTTCACAAAAAGAGCCAATTTTTTTTTTCTACATATACTATCAATATTTAAGTAAAGGAAAAAAGAAACAAAAATGAATTGACATATATAAATTAAATAAAATATATTTTAATATTATGTCAGAAATGTTGCAAGGACCATGCACATGAGTCAAAGATAATTATTTTATTCTTAAAAAAAAAAAATCATGATTATGTCCAGAGCCAAGTAAATTAAGTTAACAGTGGATCTTGAAGTACATAAATCTATAAATAATAATAGCATGTAAATTATTAGGATGAAAATCTCTTTTGGAAAGAAAAAGTTGAAGGCTGATTTGAGACCCATATCTCCTGTTGACATGACAGGCACTTTACCATTGGACCAAAGCAATTCTTTGAATTTCACTATTCATTTTAGAAACTTTATTCCTACCAGTGAGAATTGTACGTTGTTGACAGCATAAAAATTTATAATCATTCAAGAGAACCTGAAATAATTCTTTTTTGAAATAGGCCCAAAAACGTAATGACTCCTTCAGTCACAAATGACCATAGTATTACACATAGAAAGTTACCCTCCAAGGCACAAAGTTGTTTATGAAAACCCAGGAATCACCCATGCATACCAACTTCCCCTCTCCACGCCACCAGTGTTATCCAAGGGAAAGGCAAAGACTGATACAGTTTGGCACCAGTGACATCGCAACTCATTTCTACAGCTGAGTGAACTGGAGCAACATGAAATAAAGTGTCTTGCTCAAGAACACAACGCACAGCCCAGTCCAGAAATCGAACTCGCAACATCATGAGTGTAAGCCTGATGCTTTAACCACTGAACCATGCACCTCTACATCTCAAAGTACATAGCTCTCTCTATATAATATTTATAATAGCATATAAATATTTACATGCTGTTATTATTTTTGGTTTTAAATGCTTTGAGATCCCCTGTTTCATAAAAGAATTTATTTCATGTTCTCTTGAAAATTTATAAAATCTTATGAAGTCAACAAATTAACCGTTATTATCTCTAAGTTGAGATAGCTTAAATAACCAAAAAAATTTTTGATATTGTTAATATTTCAAAATTCAATCAATACCTAAAGGTAGATATGTCAATTTTATATATAATCTAAGTTTGTCTTTTTCATTTTTCTTTTTGTGCTTAGACAAATCTTGTCTACTTAAATTTAGAAAGCTGGTATTATAATGATGGTATTTGGTGTGAAATAGATATTTTCTTTCAAATCTGAAGTTGCTTAGTTAGCCCATTTTTTTATCTTCAAAATAAATATTGCATGTAAAAAAAATGTATTCCTGTTAAATAAAATTAAAATTATCATAGTTTAACCAATACATGTTTAAAGGAAGCTCAGTAAAGAGAGTATGGTGAAGAAGTATGTTCAATAAGTTATTTATGATTGATCCCCCCCCCCTATATACATACAAGATTTGATTCTTGAGTCAAGAAAATGTGATAATGGGAAATGCATGCCTCTCTCAGAAGCATTAAACATGTAAATGAAATGAGATGATTACAACTAATAAAATGAGATTGCAGAGCAATCTTGTTCAAAGCTTACCTGTATTCTACTATATTTTACTACATAAATGTTCAATTCATTAACTTAATTTAAAATATCATTAAGATATCATAAGAGTGTCATTGACTCTACACCTCGTTTCACACACCAAAAGGTAAAAACTACATATTCTCTTTAAAGCATTTTTCCCATATATCTATTTAATAGATTATAAATTATGCAGTTCAATTGAAATATGAACAGATTTAATTAGTCAGGTCTTTTATTTTTTAAATAAATAAAGTTGTTAGGTATAACGAGTTATAACAATTAACTAATATGCTAACACTATAGAGACTTCATGATGTTTGCTTTCAAACTATGTTTCCACATCTTGAATATGTTGCTGTCATGGTAGTTCAACTGTTTTTCTCTCTAATCATCTTCTTGAGAGACCAAGTTGAAAAATGTCTGAAGACAAATCTAGAAAATACCATGACTGAATGTTGTCTCAGCAACACACCCAAGATGAAGAGGAAAAGCCCAAAAACATGAAAATCAACATAATCTAAGAAAAATACAGATATACCAACAAGGAGAGTACATAAAATACTGAAAAAACATATATTAACATAATTCTTTCATTAGATCTCATAACTTATATGTGAAAAGCAAACAGTAGCAGACAGTCAGAACACAGAGATAATACAAGAAAGAAAAAATTTTAAACTTAAAACTATTCTGTAAAAATATAACCATGCTAAAATTATACAGAGGTTTTAAAATACCAAGCTAGGGAATAAATTGATCAAGAGTATTTACATACAACATGGATTTAGAGCAGGAGAGATAGCAAGATTTTCAATTTGATGATACATATTCAGGATAGGCTACAAGCTCAGGGTAGGTTACATTCAAATGACACTTCATACTGTACTTCAATGGTTAAGTTTCACTCAGATAGAAAGAGTGTATAAGAAGTGCCAACATTTGCCAAAGTTGGGTATCTAGTAAAGACTGAATTTTAGTGAAATCAATCAGATCTAAAAGTTATTAGGCTCTATGTTGTTGTTGATTTTCCTGAATGATGATGTACTTTATATGGGCAAAACCTTTAATTATTGGTGTATGTATTACACACTATTAATTCTAAACACAAATTCGAGATTGGAGTTTTGCAAAATGAAAATAACATACATTTTCCAGCATATGAGTCAGATTTTTCAGACCTAATTTACAATCAAAATAGGTGGATTGATTTACATACCAAAATGAATTTAGAGGACCAAAAATTCCACGTGAAATGCAGCTGGATTTAAAAAGATAGTGGCAATATCTAAATGGTTACACTATATATTTACAACTTGCATACTGGAAATTAACATACTGATATGTATTTCTGCCATTTATACATAGAACATTCTTAAAGAACTTTCACTAGTTTGTAAGAGTGTGTCTACCTCTAAATGTACCTGAGCACTGTATACAATAAGTTCATTATTGTATATACATTATTGTATACAATAATGAACTTATTGTATATATTGTGGCTATTAGATAATAGCCACAATGTAATTATCTGAAGAGTTATTTCCCTTAATTAAAAAAAAAACACATTTTGTGGGTGCACGTATAGAAAGGCACTGGATAAGTTTTGTTTTGTATCCTTTTAAACTACCAATAACAAAGGAAGAACATTGGTAATTTCCACTGATTACCAATAAAAAAGAACTTACTGAGACTGAATAAATGAACGATAGCTAAAGATAATATTGAAACAATTGTAAATTAAAAATAAAAGTTCCTATTCTTTTGATAATAAAAAATATGTTCCTCTCTGTTGTCTCAAATACAAGAATTGATTGTTAGCATATATTCAAAACTTTTATTCATCCCAATTAGCCCTGCCATCACAAAACAGAAAAATAATATATAAAAAAACAAAAGAATAACGTACTTCACATTTACACTGACCACAAAATAATAATCAATTCATTTTTTATATATATTGGATATGTGTAAACTGTCTTGAAAGCAGTTTACTGTGTGTAGCTTCAAGATATATAATGAAACTATTAAGGATTAATCAATATATGTTAATAGATAAACTCTTCACAATGAAACTTTGCACAATAACAAGTAAAAGTGGGAAAAATTTTTCAGAGAATATCTATTGAGCTTCTAGAGAAAAAAAACTACATGAAACAAACAATGAGACCAAAAAGGCCAATATTGTAGAAATTCCACTCTCCAACAATTGAGAAGAATGAGGAAAAAATGAAACTGTTATATCTGGTACCTTTGAATGCTATTCCGAAAGAAAATTATTGCTGATTTTTACTTTTATTTTTTTAGAGCTGTGGCAAAAATGTCAATAAGCATATATTTCAGAAAAAATAAAGAGAAAAACAAAAAAAAACAAAAAAAAAAATATACATAAAATAGTATTTCAGTTGATAGATAACCTGAAAGATACAAATTTAGTAAGAAAGATACACACACAATGTACCTGAAACTGATTTTGTATTTCATGATTTTAAACTGTATATACACAAATAAAATAAAAATCATTGAACTTAAAATGCATTTTTTAAGAAATGAAAGCTCGCATGAGTTTGTTTATTAAATAATTTATACGTAATTCTCATGACAATTTAATATGTCCTAATATACTAGAAATATACTTAAACAGGTTCATGATGTAGAAAAAAATGATTTTTTTTTTTTTCTACATCATTAACCTGTTAAGAAACCGTAAAAAAAAAACTATTAAAATATTTTATGAAAAGCAAAATTACAAGCTGTCAAATACAAAATTCAGTTCACTCTATTCTAGTGGTACTAAATGAATTAAAACTTTGAAGTATTTAGAATGATAACTAAAACAATTTTCAAAACAATTCAGATAAGTTAATGTGTCCCAATAATTCTATGCCACAGCTTCTGGCTAAAACCAATAATAGAATATAATTATAAGTGTAACCAAAAAATAATTACACAATGAGTTTTAATTTGCAGGTTCAATCTTATCATGTTGATGAAAACTTTAAAATGCAATATTCTCTAATTATTACATTTCTCAAAGACTTAACAGATTTCTCTTTAAGACTAAAATACAAACTTCATAATAGTAGAACATGGTTAAGGTGGCTTAACAAAAAAGCAACTTTACCATGTCAAGAAGTCAGTCTTTAATTTACAGACTAAAATCAAATCACATATATCAGACAATTTCATAACTTTTTCATATATTTCTAAACATTGATCTAATTAGAATTAGGTGATAGAAAAAAAATAAATACATAAATACAACTTACTTTCTTTCAAGGCATACTGAAGATATTCATTCTCTAGTCCATCATCTTTCAAAGGATGTTTTTCCTACAGAATCAAACATAGTAAATTAATTTAATAAAGAAAACATACTATAAACAAAAATCTGTAGGGAATTTATTAAAAACCAAAAATATATATAATTCTTGTGAAAGATCCAATGCTAACCATTTTCGGCGAGAACACATTATTGATGTATTATGATACATAATCTATGCACTAACTCTGAAAAATGAGAAATAATCCAAGTTCTAACCGAATAAATCAGAAAATAAACGGAAAGTAACTGCTAATCTCTGGGAGATGTGGAAATTTGCTGTACTAGATAAGACGCATTGAGCTAAGTAAAATTGCTGTCTTCCACACAGACAGGCTTGTCCTTTCAGGTGCTGGTGCCACTTAAAAAGCATCCATGCCAGTGGCACATAAAAAGCACCCAGCACGCTTTGTTAAGTGATTGATATCAGGAAGAGCATCTAGCCATAGAAACCATGCCACAACAAACAGTAGGAGTCTGGACAGCTCCCCGCTAGCTAGCTCCATATCAAGCTGTCCAACCCATACCAGTACAGAAAGCCAACATACGATGAGGGTGATGATGACTACTCTATTTGTGTTTCAAAGTGAGCAGGGTAGCTTAGGCTAAAGTTTCTCTAGAGCCCTAGGTCTAGTAACACCAGAGCCTAATCTGCTTTCCATGGTGTATATGTATGACTGAGATTACAACACTCCCCACTGAATGCGACAACAATCCATCACAGGGTTAACTCCCCAGCCATTGCTGGAACCTATTTGCAGCTCAGTGGAATGAAGAATGTGAAATTATGTGTTTTTCTCAAGAACACAAGGCACCACCCAGTCCAGGAGTAGAAATCTCAATCATATGATTGTGAGTAGAACACCCTAATCACAAGCTTTCAGAAGCAGTGAGGTGCCATGCAAAAAATACATAGTCAAAATGAGATAATTTGCCTAGGAAAGTATCTTATGAAAAGTTGGTTGTTATAAAGAGGCACAAGTAAATTATTTCAATTTGATCCAAGGAAACAAAATGAAGCAAATAATATTTTTAGTGTCTCAACTCTCTAGTATTCAGCTTATTCTGTCAAATGCAATGCTTAAGTATTCAAGTCATTTTGAATTAATCAGGCATTATTTCATAGCTTTGAGATCTTGACGATGTGATTGTTTATTTTCAAAATGACACTGTAGGGCAGGTGTAAAAGGCCAGATCTTACCAACTTGAAAATAAAACGGGTAGAATATTTTGGCCAGATATGGCCAGTTTAAATGCTAAAGGGTAACCTTAATGGTCAAATAAAGCAGATTTATGCAATATTGAATAGAAATAAAATATACGCACCATAGCTTCAGCTAAATTAGTCGAAGCTGATGACAATGTAGAGGTGTTTGGTGAGGAACTAACAATGGTGGGAGCACCATCATCATGGGACAATAACTCTGCATACTGAACTAGAAGACCCTTCTTATCATCACAACATTTGATTATTTCTTGATCTAAGGACTTCATTTTTTCTAGAAAGAAAGAAATTGAAAAATTAGAAATTATTGATAAAATGGTTGGAGTGCTAACAGTTAAAGTTAATATTGTATTGTACATTCACACTCACACACTTTAACATATGCGAGAGATATACTGAAGTAATCAATATACAAAATGACAACTGTTGTATTTTTGAAATCAGACACACAGATATACGTACAAACAATATTTTAATTAGGTTAGATTGTTTGAAATCCAAAAATTAGCTGTTAACTTGTGAGTATATAACAGTATCATGCAAGTAATTAGGAAGTTGAACATGATAATTACAATAAAAGATATACTAACAAAAAGTGAAGACTTCATACCAATATATCCACTTTAATATCTACAGAACTCATAAAATAAAAGGTTCTGTTGAAAAACTTTATGAAATTATAAGATTTTTCTCGAAGTTCTTTTCATTGATATTGTATGAGCAAAACAGATTCAATGAGATTCACTGGCACATAGGAAACAAAACAAACGAAACTTGTGAACAAATTCTTTTTAAAATAGTCTGTTTTGAATGAAACAAAACTACAAGGGAAATAAATTTTACTAGAATAAACTAGGTGATGTATCAAATTCAATTTTATTCAAGATTTAACAAATGAAATGTATTAAAATACAATAATCAGTCCGATTATAATTGAAATATCAAAACATTTAAATAAAGGTAATTTTTAGATGTATATGGAAGAAATCTCAGAAACTGTGTAACATTCTAATCAGAAAGGGAGTGATGTCAAAACTGAAGTGAAAAGTGTATGCAGTATGTGTGAGAAGTGCTATGATTTATAGAAGAGAAACATGAATGCAGAGCAGCAGTGAGGACAAGAAAAATTGAATGAAAATGGTTCGAATTGACATGCAGAGTATCACTGAAAGAGAGTAAGAAATGTCAAACAAGGAAATGTAGAGAATGCTAGGTCTAGAGTCACTGTTGGAAGTGGTGAAAAGAAATGGGATGAAATAGATAAGTCATTTGCTAACAAAAAGGATTAGAAGTCACTGGGTAAGAGGTGTTAAAATTGAAAGTGAATGGAAGTGGAGGAAGACTTAGAAAGATACAGATGAAGATGATAAAGGAAGAAATAAGGGCAAAAAGGTTGATGAGGGGCCTACAGAGGATAGGACAAAATGGAGAATGCTGTAATGAGCCCTGCTAGGGAAAGTGGTCATTAAAACACATGCAATGAGATGAGTTCTATAATTCACCGAAGACTGAAGTAAGGTATATTAAGCAAGTCAATTTGGCAAAGGCCACTACTCTCAATATTGTACATACATGAGCTTTTGAACTTAGCACTGCAAATTAAAGAACCTCTCAACAATTTCAGTACTGCCACTGCTTACATTGCGTTTGTTATTATCTAGCCGTACTTATTTACAGCAAAAAGGCTAAGGCCATTTTCTAGTAAAATGTTTTGGCCAGGCATGTGACAAACTATAAACTATTAAATTCACAGCTGATTAGCTGTTATTCCATTCACTCAATCGTCAGAGCTTCCTAACAGCCAAATTACTTTAGGTTAAATCTTAAGGTTATAAATTCCAACCATATGAAAGACCATAGATAAATCACTTGCAGTTTTAACTCATTAACAAATAATTTATTAAACTAAACTTATCCTTCTCTCACACACATACAAAAAAAAACTTCAAGACTAATGTTGGTAATAGTTTAAGGAAACAATAGTTTAAATTTAAAAGAAATTTTTATTGTGATGAAATACATTTTTTATATTCTCCACATAAACTATACAAAGAACTTGGTATATGCATCGAAAATAAACATGTCAACTTGCATTTTTATTTACATTCAAGAAATTTGTATTTCATTATTTAAAAATAATGGGTTAAGATTTGTTGATATCGAAAGCAAATTTTGTCCAAAAATCAAAAATACACAAATATGAAAGTAGTGAGGGCAGACAGAGCAAGAAAAAGAAACACCAAGAGAGAAAGAGAGAAGAAATGAGAAAGATAGTGTGCTGTGTGTCTATGTATTATACATAAAAATAGTATATCAACTAACGAAAATATCATACGGAAGCAAAGGTGCTGTTGAAAGTATAAAGTTAAATCCTTTTAATTAGAATCAATAAGTAATACACAACCACGCAAAACTGTTTACTTAAACACATACAACTTAATGAAAGGATGTATTAATTTTATTAGAAGTAATGATTTATGTATGAAATTAACAAATTTAACATAGACAAGGAAAAATTTTTTTTTAATGATTAGATATAAAATCATGATAAACAATTTAAAACAATTTTAAAATAGAAGATAAAACCCCTCCAATGAACATTCTAGATTATTAAAAAAACTAACCTATATAGCTTTACTACCAATCAGTGTTTTTTATGTTTTAATTAAAAAAGTTTCATGGCTAAAAGAAATTTTAATCACTAGAGTAAACCTAAAAGTACAAAAATTTTATTGTAAAACTAATGGAAAATAATCCTGGAAGTAATATATATATAGGAACCAACAGATGTTATTGAAGATGTACACAATCAATTGTTGAACCTTTAATAACAGATAATGAATGTGATCGATTAAAACAACTTATAACTTGAAAGAAAAGGCAATAATTGGTTATTCCTTTATCAGTAGATATAAATTGATAAAAGTTCTGAAGAAGTTCATTAAGTGAACAAAGCTGGAAGGTGAAAATGCAAGAAAAATAAATACTTAGAGATATTTAAATTATGGTGGTGAAGTAACTTAGAAACAGCACTTTTGCTTCAACATGACTTTTTTAAAATTGTGACTACGAAACATCTATGAAACAATTTGATTGCAAACTCAATACAAATCTAACATGTTCATATACCAAGTAAAAGAAAGTCTTGGTTTCCAAGTGAAAACTATAAGGAGCATATACCACAGACAGTATGTAAAAAAAAAGATACATATATATATATCACCAATTTATTTTGCTTATGTCTCTAAACTTTCTCACTCATGATACCCAAATATTCAGAAATTTGTTGAAAACATTTTTCGATATTGCAAATAATTTTTCTGAAAGTGTAACCCAAGTCAGGGAAGGAGTAAAGTGATCTGAAGAAGAAGATTTGGTAGATTTACCAAATAATAGCCGTATTCGTTGTCTTCTAATCTCCATGATTTTCTGTTCTTCAGCTTTTTTAAATGATTGTGTAGCTTCCAACGGAACTAGAAGAAAAAATGATAATTATGAATATAATGTTATTTAATATTATCCCAAATCAAGTCAAAGACGTAAAAAAATACCCCAATGCCTTCAAACAATATCTCAACAGATCTCTTCAAGGGATACCAGACAAATCACTTTCGCCAGGATAAATCTCAGTCATCAGCAATTCCCTACTTGAAAGGGGCCATATCACACAACTTGACTTAAAAATGACTTAACAGATTCTCAGATGGTGCTATTAAGTTAGGTATGGCCTGGATCATTTTTTCACTAAAACATATGTAAGTTTATGCATGTTTACTATCTTCTGAAACAAGCAAAAGAAGAAATGGCATACCGTAAAAACCCATGTAATTTGCACACCTGTGTAATTTACACAGGTAATTTTCAGGATGAAATTTGTTAAAAAAAGCTTCTATACATGTAAAATTTGCACCCAAAAGTTTTCAGAATTGCTGATATGGCAAGGGTAAAAAAGGTTTCCAATTTAGTTTTATTAAGCATAATTTCACTTACTTATGATTAGATTTTCTTAAATTTTCATTAAATAAAAATAATTTGTTTAACAAGTATCACATTAAAAGCTATTAAATTACAAAGTGTTTGTGTTGTTTATGATACTAGCTAGCACTGTGCAGTCAAAAATGATGGCTAAATTTAAGCCAACGTGGGAGCTTGTGTGGTTGCTAAACGTGCTAAATTTCCAAATTTCCCTCAAAGCCTCCCTACAAGCTAAAAGACTAAGAATGTGAGAAAGTTGAGATAGTCACAGCTGGAATGTCTTTGATCATGGAGTTTCTATTTTACAGCCAAACTATCAAAAAATAACCAACAAAACCATTTCAATAAAAAATTTATAATTTGGACCTGCCTTCTGACTAAATTAAATATAGAAATAAAAAACTATTTAAAATTCTTAAATATTTTTATCAAAATAAAATAAAATATAGGTGCTAGCATTGTTGTGTGGTATGAATCTCGCTTCCCAACTATGTGATCATAGGTTCTGTCCCACTATGTAGAACCTTGAGCAAGTACCTTCCACTTTAGTCTTGGGTCAACCAAAGCCTCATCAATGAACTTGGTAGGCAGAAACTGGAAGTAACCCATCATAGATGTATGTGTGTGTGTATAGTTATGTGTGTACAGGTGTGTGTGCACGTTTTTTTGTATTTGTCTCCCACCTCTGCTTGATAACTAGCATTGGTTTAATTATATCTGTAACTTAATGGTTTTGCAAGAGATTGATAGGGTAAGTCTCTGGCATAAGAAAACAATAGATACTGTGGTCAATTCATCTGACTAAAATTCTTCAAGGTAGTGCCCCAGCATGGCTGCAGTCTAATGATTGAAACAAGTCCAAGATAAAGGATAAAAGATGAATATAAGATGAAAATGAAAAATACGATGAAATTGCCTCCCAACCACATGGTTCTGGGTTCAGTCCCAGTGTGTGACACCTTGGGCAAGTGTCTTCTACTATAGCCTCAGGCTGACCAAAACCTTGTGAGTGGATTTGGTTGATAGAAACTGAAAGAAGCCCGTTGTATGTGTGTGTGTGTGTGTGTGTGTGTGTGTGTGTGTGTGTGTGTGTGTGTGTCTCCACATCACTGCTTGACAACTGATGCTGGTGTGAAATATGACCCCATTACTTAGTGGTTCACCAAAAGGAACTGATAGAATAAGTACTAGGCTCAAAACATAAGTCCAGGGGTTGATTGTTCGACTAAAACCCTTCAAGCCAGTGCTCCAGCATGGCAACAGTGAAATGACTGAAACAAGTAAAAGAATAAAAGAATAAAAAAAGAATTAAATAAATTTACCATCTCGAGGACATTGGCTCACAGCATAACTTAAATGATTTATCCACGATTTCATGTCTTCTGTAGATTTACAAACCAGTTCATACATTTCAGGTGCTGTTTGTCTTTTCGAGATCAAATAGATGCCTTTGCAGTCTTTGGTATCTCCCTTTTCTCTAACAAGCAGTTCATATAATGGAATTACACAAGACTGAAATACAAGAAGTTAATATTTAATGAAACGGATTTTGAAATATTAAAAAAAAAGTTGAATGAAAATGTGTACCAAATCGACAAAAAACAAAACAAAAGGGTCTCTTTTTTTTTTTTAAGAATAATTCACCCATCTATTTATATAGCTATTGATCTATCTACCTTCCTTTCTGTTGATTTATGTATCTGACTTCTCTGACAAAACGAATGAGCATTTAACCCTAATAAAGAATAAAATACAAAATGGATAACGAGTGCCTCAGCATGGCCACAGCCTTTGAACTAGAACATGTAAAAGAATGAAAGGATAACATCCATAGCTATTTGCTGAGGTTATTTCACTTTAATACAGTGGGTGTCCATATGCTTACATCAGAGTCAAGTCTAAAGGCACAATGGATTGAGTGGCATATTGCTCTGTAAGAGTTTTATCAGTTGTTTTATCATGTCATCTGCTCTATAAAATGCATAAAACAAACTATATACAACTTGCAAATATATACAATTTAGAATGCTTAATGATATTACAAGAAGAGAAAGGTATTATGTGTTTTGTGTTACCATACAAGGCATGGATGTGTAAGAACCCTTTAATAGTCACAAACTTTTTTTGTTGGCACTCCGTCACTTACGACGTCGAGGGTTCCTGTTGATCCGATCAACGGAACAGCCTGCTCGTGAAATTAACGTGCAAGTGACTGAGCACTCCACAGACATGTGTACCCTTAACGTAGTTCTCAGGGATATTCAGCGTGACACAGTGTGACAAGGCTGACCCTTTGAATTACAGGCACAACAGAAACAGGAAGTAAGAGTGAGAGAAAGTTGTGGTGGAAGAGTACAGCAGGGTTCGCCACCATCCCCTGCCGGAGCCTCGTGGAGCTTTAGGTGTTTTCGCTCAATAAACACTCACAACGCCCGGTCTGGGAATCGAAACCGCGATCCTATAACCGCGAGTCCGCTGCCCTAACCACTGGGCCATTGTGCCTCCACAGTCACAAACTAAAGTCTTATAAATTCAGTTTTTTTTATTTCTGTGAGTTCTTAGATCAAATGATAGAACAACCTGCCATTTTAGATATCAAGTATACCCGATACTTAGTTTGCAGTTTGTTGCAGTGATGTGACAAGATTAAAAATAATACCATGAGGTTTGAAGAGAAACAAAGAATAGAGTGAAAGACAAACCTTGTTATCTTGCATTGTGAAAGTATATTTTTGATTATTTTCTTGCATAAGAACAATGAGATCAGTTAATACCAGAGCTGTTACATCTGAAAATATATTAATATATAACAAAGTTAGACCAGAGAAGGTTTTATACAACATAATATAATCAAACTGCATTCCAATATGTTATATACAGTTTATATAATCCCCATTTTTATAACAAATACATCATTTGTTTTAAATTTTTTTATTTTAACCCCTTTAAGAACAGGGTAACCAAAATTTACTAACTAGAGATATTGGATAACATATTCCTTAAGAAAATAAGCACAATTGGAGATCTTAACTATTAGGTTTGAAGATCAATAATCAATAGGAGTTGGGCTTGTAGCTCCTATAAATTACCAATTGTAACAAGCTTTGCTACAGCCATGACCAACATCTTCACCACTATGATGCCATTTGCTACTGTTGCCTGCTAGCACCATGTTCTCACCATAACTACTGCCAAAATATACACAACCACCACCATTGTGGATAGTGAAGTTGACTACCACTGCTGCCAACCCACAGCTGCTACCCACCCACTGTGAGCTCTACAGTCACCAGCAACACCATTTTTAGAGAACTGTGGCTGCTATCACATTTGCTGAACAAACCAAGGTCACTGGCCAGACAGTAATCTGGATGGCAAGGTTTACATAGGCCCACATTTGAAAACCATGTACTTTGTGCAAGAAATATATAAAGGTTACTCAATGTTGCTTTTTGCATTGTTAGAAGCTCTTCTTTTTTTGTTACTTTACTACTATTGTGTCAATGGTTTATTAATTTGTATTACATGTATTTTTTTGTTACTTTACTACTATTGTGTCAATGGTTTATTAATTTGTATTACATGTACTTGGAACCATAAAATAGCTAAAACTGAAAACAATCTTTAATTATCAACACAATTTTTCAAAATGATATCTGGAATATAAAAATATAGTCAGAAGATAAGTAGTCTTCTATTTTATCCCTCAAAATCCTGAATTCAAATCCTTTTTGAAAAGAGCAGTAGTCAAATACAAGGGCTGATTGAAATAACTTTGCTTTTTGCCAAAATTTGTGACATTGGGCTAATAATGTAAATATTGTTAGCACAATAATGTATAATAATGTATAATGAACATATTGCAGTACAGTGCTCAGGTGCACTACAACTCATCAGAAAAAGTAACCAAAACTGCATGAACTACACAGAATATGCACAGGAAGCGAACAGTAAAATAGCCTTTAAAAAAAAAAATTTTCAAGAAAGAAGAAATGGGGGGTGGGGATAGGGGCACCAGATGTACTGTTGGCAAATTTTAAGAAGCACAGAAGTTTTGAACGATGTTGTGTCTCAACTGCTAACTACTGATGCAGGAAGCTTAAGAAACCAACTTCATGATATGATTTCATTTCTGATTTTAGTGATTCTATTTTCTTTATATTATTAATAATATCTTCTAAAAAAGGCACGAATCACACTCACTCTTCCTTCTCAAGGGCATTGTACTTATGTAAGAAACCAGGTTGTTTTGGTAAGAGCCACAACTCTGCTTTGCTCACATCAGTATTTAATTGTTTACTTTCAAAAACTCAACAACATGGACAAAACTTTGTCTTTTTAACCAGTGTAGGCAGTCCTCAAGATTTGTCAGTTCAAATTCTGTATCCTTCAAACTTTCAAAGAGCATTAAAATCAAATCTACAAATCATAAGGACACTATGCACAACAATTTTTTAAAATATAAAATTAGTTTATCATCATCATCATTTAACATCCACTTTTCCATGTTTGCACAGGTCAGACAGAATTTGTTCAGGTAGCTTTTCTATGCCCTTCTTGCCATCAAACTTTGCATGTTTCCAAGTAAGGTAATACTTTCCGGTGACCTGATATGTTTTCGCAAAAAAATTGAAAATGAAGAACACTTGCATGATGGTGACACTCATTTACAGCTCTCATGTTATGTCAAGGCAAGGAGACAGTAACACACACACACATATATACACATGATAACTATCTCAGTTTCCATCTACCAAACCTACTCACAAGAGAATGGTTGGTCTGGGTTTATTTATAGTAGATGACACACACATGTAACAAAGACCAATAACAGAATAATCTTAATTATTTACTAATTTTAATATTTTTATGACTTAGTGGTTAAAGCGCCGGGCATGAAGACATATGGCTCAGTAGTTAGAGCGTTGGGCGTGAAGGCACATGGCTCAGTGGTTAGAGCATTGAGCTCACAATCATGAGGTAGTGAGTTCAATTCCCAGACTGAGCTGTGTTGTGTTCTTGAGTAAGACACTTTATTTTATATTGCTCCAGTTCACTCAGCTGCAGAAATGAGTTGCAATGTCACAGGTGCCAAGCTGTATCAGCATTTGTCTTTCCATTGAATAAGATCAGTGTTGAGAGGGGAGGCTGTTATGCATGGGCGACCGCTGGTCTTCCATAAACAACTTTGCTTGGACTTGTGCAGTGGAAGAGAACTTTCTAGGGTGCAATCCCATGGTCATTCATGAATGAAGGGGGGGGGCCTTTACAAAATGCCAAAGAGAAAAGTGTTTCATAAGAATAAAAGTCCCTTACCAGTTACTTTACCACGTGATGTTTTCCAACCAATCTCACCCTCATGAATTAACTTTCGACAATTAGCACTTAAATCAAACCTCTGCAAATAGAAAATGAAAGATTAAGTGGACTACAAACCATAATAATATGTATTCAATGATTACTAGACAAACCTGTTTACCTTAGTCTAACTAGCTATGTGTCACAGCCCTACCTCAGAATCAAAATATTTTCCAAAAAAGAAGACTACAAGTATAAAAATACTTGCAGCAATAATTCATGTAAAAATATTTAAATTAACAGAAATCATCCTACATATGTTAAGCGTTTAAATTAAAGACTGAATTTACATAAAAAGTAAATAAATAAACACATTTTTAAAAATCAACATTGTCATCATCAATATTAAACGTCCTTTTTGCTATGCTTACACAGGTCAGACTGAATCTATTCAGACAGCTCTTTTTTTTTTTTTTTTCTGGCTGCATGTCATTACTGTCACCAACGCTTACCTGTTTCCAGCTACGCTAATATTTCCTCCATGGGCAGACATTCTTTTACAGAAGACTGGAGATGAACAACATCACTAGAATGACAGTGATATTCCTTTACAACCATGATTTGATGTCAAGACAAGGGTGTGTATATATATGCACACACACACACACATGCATATATGCATGGCAGGCTTCTAGTTACCATCTACGAAACCCACTCACAAGGCTTTGGTCAACTTGAGGCTGTAGCAGAAAACACATGCCCTAGGTGCTGCACAGTGGAACTGAAACAGAGACCACATCACTGGAAAGCAAGCTTCTGAACCACACAGCCTTGACTGTGCCTAATATATAAAATCATCATCATCACCATCATCATTTAATGACCATTTTCTACGCTGGCATAGGTTAGATAACTTGACAAGAGCTGGTAAAGCCAGGGGTCACTCCAAGTTCTATAGTCTGTTTTGGCTTGGTTTCTACAGCTAGTTGCCCTTCCTAAAGCTAACCACTTAACAGAGTATACCGGGTGCTTTTTACATAGCAGCTTTGTTTTAGGATATCAATTCTGTTGTGGTGGGCAGGTCTTCTTAACCAATAAAAAGCATTGAATTACCTTAAATTTTCTTCCTCGATATGACACAGAAGAACGGGGTTCAATCCGTTGTATAATTTCTTCAAGGTGTTGTGCACATTCATATTCTTCAACTTGAGAATTCACATTCGTTAAAATATCTTTGATATGTTCTAAAGCTAGAAGCAAATTATCACGGTCCTTTTTATCTAAAAAATAAAATTTACGTAATTGGTTAACTCAAGGAATAACTGTTCATTAAAACATTTTTTCTTTTTGTTTTCTTCAATAAAATTCATTTACCAAAATAGTTCACATCAACCATGCTGCTCTCCATGATTTCAACATAACCCTAGCTCACGTGGTTACATGCTAATTAACCCATCAGCATTTAACCCTTTCGCATTCAGATTACTCAGTCAAGTGTAAAGTTTATTCATTCACATTGGTTTGAAGTAATCATATATGGTCTCACAGTTTTGGGATTTTGATGATGTGGTAACATACTTTTAGAATGACATCATACGGTAGGTGTGAGAGACTTAATCTGGCTGGTTTCAACATAAAACAGGTAGAATATTTGGGCCAGACATGGCCAGTTTGAATATTTAAGCGTTAAACAGCCTATATCTGACCCAAATATTCTACCTATTTTATGTTCAAACAAGTTAGATCCAGTCTTTTACACCTACCCTATGATATCATTCTAAAAAAACATCACATCATAATTTTAAAGCTGTGAGATAATACATGATGAATTCAAAAGAATTTAAATAAGTAAAGGCTACATTTGACAAGAGTAATCCAAATGCCAGAGGGTTAAACCATAGCTGAGACCCTGACAGATGCTACTACTCCAAGTCAGAGGAGACCTGGGAAAAACAGTGCTAAGAGATGGTGCCACATTCCTCAAAAGTTTGGAACCCCAGATCCAGTGCCCCACTACTGGTTATTAACTCTATAAATTTCCAATACGACATACAAGCTGTCACACATAAATATCTTAGACAATTATCATCATCATCATCATCATTTAAGGTCCACTTTCCATACTGGCATAGATTAGATGGTTTGACTGGAACTGGTAAGCCAAGAGTGTAATGGTTCCATTAACATGCCACCAGCATGGCAACAGCCATGATTACGATTTCACAGGTGCCATTTACATGACACTGGCAACGGCCACCACAATGATTTCATTTGGCTTGACAAGTCTTCTCAAGCACAGCATATTGCCAAAGGTCTTGGTTACTTGTCACCACCATCATGATGCCTGACATTCAAAGATCATGCTACTGGCAACAAACTGATATGCAAAGAATCAATCACCAACACACCACAACTTCTACTCCACAAATGTATTGCTTCCATATAGTCTATACTAACACTGTGGAGGCGCAATGGCCCAGTGGTTAGGGCAGCGGACTCGCGGTCATAAGATCGCGACTTCGATTGTGAGTGTTTATTGAGCGAAAACACCTAAAGCTCCACGAGGCTCTGGCAGGGGATGGTGGCGAACCCTGCTGTACTCTTTCACCACAACTTTCTCTCACTCTTACTTCCTGAGTTTCTGTTGTGCCTGTAATTCAAAGGGTCAGCCTTGTCACACTGTGTCACACTGAATATGCCAGAGAACTACGTTAAGGGTACACGTGTCTGTGGAGTACTCAGCCACTTGCATGTTAATTTCATGAGCAGGCTGTTCCATTGATCAGATCAACTGGAACACTCGACGTCGTAAGCGACGGAGTGCCAACATACTAACACTACTACAATAGGTTTTACTCCACAAATCTAGCTACTTGCATATCACATTCACACAAACCCATTTCTTTCCCTTTCCTCTAATCCAGTGTTTCCCAACCTATTTTTCCCCAGGCCCCACTATAACTTTCCAGAAAAATGTATGCCCCACTGGTAGCATACATACAAAAGATTGATAATTTATCAACTTTTCATAATTATATGCTTTCCTTAAAAAAATATCCACACTAGGACATTAGAATAACACTATAGAGTAGTGAACAGTCTTCACACAGTGTGCTTGGCTCGAAGGATTAGTTTGGCTAGGTTAAGCACAGGTGTAGCATGTTTGTTGTGAACAAAAAAAGATTATCACAAGTCCATGTCCCATCAAAAAAAAGAATAAAAATTTGGATCTCACACCCCCACCACAATTTTCCCAGGATCCACCAGTGGGCTGTATGCCCCACGTTGGGAAAAGCACTGTTCTAATCACTTGTACTGCACACCATCTTTCATCACCCCCAATCAAACCCAACACTTAGCACCATATTTAATCCTTTCCTCACGAAATGTCAGCCTGCCTAAATACCCTTTCTGCCCATGTTTTTCTCCTGCAGATGTCAACTTTCAGATGTTGGAACTATATAAGAACCAGCAATATCAATCTCCCCAGTCTCAGGGAATGTGCCACTGTTCATAAGGACTGTCTCTTCGAACCAGTTCTCTGCACCATACTGTGCTTCCACCTATCTCTGTATGTACAAAAATTAAAACAATTGAAACTACATTGACCAATTAAATCATCATCATCATTTTCATTTTTCTGTGCTTGCATGGAATCACCAACCCTCATGTTTCCAAGCAAAGTAATATTTCCCTCATAGCCAGACATGTTCTCAAGGAATTTTAGAAGTGAATAATACTGCTTGTTTGACAATGAAAATCATTTACAAATGTAACATGCTGTCAAGACAAGGAAACACACACACACACACAAATGATAGGCTTCTTTAACCTGTCTACCAAATCCATTCACAAAGCTTTGGTTAACCCAGGGCTATAATAGAAGACACTCACCCAAGGTGCCTTGTTGTGAGCATATGGTTGGGAAGCAAACTTCTTACCAAACTGCCATGCGCATGTCTACATTAAACTATATAACCTCAATCTAAAAATTACAAACCACAGAACGCAATAATACCAAGTGAAAAATCAATAAAACTTTAACAAATACTTTGCCACTTAGTCATTCAGTTGGTCAATAATTCAGATAAAATTACACCAAGCCAACACCATATAAAATCAACGCAAAATAATTTGTTATAAAATGAAATATCTACCTTTTGTGTGTTTAACAATACTTTCAATCATTGTTGGGTATTTTGTGAGACGATGAGTAACAATGAGAAGAAAATCAGGAATTTCTCGTTTTGCAAACAAACTATTACTTGACCATCGCTGCAAATAACATAAATGTTAAAAATAAGTAATAAAATCAGTAAAATGGTTGGAAAAATGAAGGGCATCCAGCTACTGAAATCAGGACAAATGATGCATGCAAGAACCAATTTATGACAGCAATGGCTCCCAAGAGACGACCAGGACTGTGACGACCCACCCAACACATGCCAGCATGGAAAGCAGATTTTCTATGCCTGGATGCCTTCCCGGTTGTCAACAAGTAATTTTTTTCAAGCAAAGTATAGCTGGAAATATTTTCACAAAAGACTTAGACCAAAGGACAGTGCTTTTATGACTGACACAACCACACACATATTAAGACAACAAAACACATGCAAGATGGGTTTCTCACAGTTTCTGTCAACCAAATCCACTCACAAAACCTGTGTCAGTACGCAGTTACATTAGAAGACACATGCACAAGGTACTACACAGTGAGACAGTGGGAATGAACCTAAAATCATATGTTTGGCAAGTGAGCTTCTTAATCATAAGCCATAGCTGTTCCTATGTCTTTTAATGTGGTGTTGTTGTTGTTGTGGAGGAGGAGGAGGAGGAGGAGAGAGAAACAATAAGAGAAGTCAGTACTATTCTGACTACCTTATGATATGCAATTTGGTGCATCATAATCTAAGTTCAAATTTTTTTTATTATTCTTTTAGGTGCCCCTCTCCCAACAAAGCTAATACTTCTAAGTTGTAGAGACAAGGTATATCAGAGCATGAGTTTAAAAATAGCTTAGATCATATGGCTTTTGATGTGAAATATACATGTCGAGTAACATTAGGGACGCCAAAAGAATACACCCAATACTTAAGAAATTAACTTCCAGTTATCAACCCTTATGAGGTATCCCCCATGACAAGAAGAAGGAAAATTAAGAAACAAAGGACACTGCTTGCATGACAATTTAGGCATTCTAGAAAATAAAATAACCATTATTTGTAGTTTCTAATATAACAAAACTGGGTAAAACTATTATCTCTTCTTTCTATTAGATCTAAATAACATTTTCAAATCAATGTAATATGTGAAAAGAATTTATGGAAAAGCGGTCTTTAGACTTACCTTAACAAGAGACAGAACTCTGCGATCAGTTATCAAATCTTTGTAGACATTAGCAGATTCTTTATGATGTGAACAAAAGTAGCCATAAGCATTTTTAATCCTCTCACTACTTTCTCCATCAAACTGTTAAAAGGCAAGTAAAAAAAAATTAATTATTTCAATGCATTTATCATTTTTAATATAAACAGTAAGATGATATAACTGACCTAATAATTAGCTAGCCACTATGATAAAACTAATTACAGAAATCTGTTATAATTTTGCCATGTCCAATCAAGTGGAGGAATATATACACCACAGAATCCAAGAAACCAGCCTTATGGCTCAGGAAGGATCTTCATCTTTTTTTGATGATAATTTTATAAAGTTTCTCAGTAATCATACAATATTTCTTGTGTGTCTAATCAATTTCAATTCTAATATGCTTTATTTTGCTTATTCCATTTTATGTCTGTTTTTCTATGCTAGCATTGATAAGATGTCTATATAATGGAAATACTGCTTTCCAACTGGATGCCCTTCCTGTCACAAACCTATTTTATCAAGTTAGGAATCTGTTATTCACATATCTTTGAGGGCATCAGCAGTGTTGTTATTGTCAGTTATCCTAGTGTCAAGAGAACAGACAACACTGCTCATAGCAAGCAACTTTCACAGAGCATGGATTTAAACATACACACACTTACAGCCATGACAGGCTTTTTCCAGTTTCCATCATCCAAATTTACACAAGGCTTTAGTCAGCCTGGGGCTTAGGGAGAAGTCACTTGCCCAAGGTGCTACATAATAGGACTGAATTTGAAATTACGACACAGTGGTGCTGATGACTACTGTTCACTTACAAAGTTTTTGTAGGATATCATCATCATCATCATCATCATTTAACGTCCGCTTTCCATGCTAGCATGGGTTGGACGATTTGACTGAGGACTGGTGGAGCCCAAAGGCTACACCAGGCTCCAATCTGATTTGGCAGAATTTCTACAGCTGGATGCCCTTCCTAATATATATATATGTATATATATGAAGTTTTCTTATTTTATGCTCACCTACTATTATCAACTCCTATGCTTTCAGTTGATGTCAAGAAACTGAAACATTTTCATAGTTTTTTTATTTAATATTTTTGTTTATAGTTTAGTAAATTTATTCCTATTAAAATTAGCGACATTACAAAGAAATTGAGCCGATAACCTGAGGAGATACAGACTAGCTGAATAAAATATCTTTCACATAGCTAAAATGTAACCAGTACATAGACCAGTACATCAGTGATTGATTGCAAATTAATTGTCTGGCTTTAAGTCTTCCATTTCATAAATTCTTGGCAGAACCAAAAAGTTATGTGCTTTACCTTCATTCCTTCTAATCACTTCTGTAATAAACAATAATTGAAAGCAACTGGCAACTCACCTGATCAATTAAGGTCTTCCCAATCTCGTCAATAATATTGTCTTTATTCTGAGACTGAAGATGCTGTAAGTTGTTAAAGAAAGACACATGAATGGCAAGGAGCTCTTCCAAACATGGAAACATCATATTGAGACACTCTTGAGACACTCCCGCTTCAGTGAAAAGACGCTTAAAGATAATCTACAATAATAATAACAACAAAAGAACAATCAACATCAAATTAATTCAAATCAAAAGAAAATACATAAAGCCACAAGACACACAGATTAACACATTCAGACACAGATTAACACATTCATTAAACTAATCATCATCCTCATTTCACTTCCACTTTTTCATTCTTGCATAATTTGCTGAGACAGATTTTCTATGGTCAGATGCTTTTCCTGTTGTTAATTCATTTGTTTCCGAGCTAGACATGTTTTCTATAGAAGACTAGAAATGAACAACCTTATTTATGTTCATTACATGACATCTGCACATGACAAATAGGCTTCTTTCAGTTTCTATCTACCAAATCTATTCACAAAGCTTTAGTCAACCTAGGGCTATGGTAGAAGACACTTCCTTAAGATGTGCCTAGAGACTGAATCCAAAAGCTACATGGTTTGGAAGCAAGCTGCTTAACTACACACCACACCACACCTGCACATATTCAATAAACTAGTGCATTGTACTATTCATATCTTTATCATTATTCAGTTCTAGAATTAAAATTCTTCCAACTGTTTTTTGCACTTTCCTTTGCATATTTATACTGCTTCAATTTACAGTCGCCATTTCTTTGTGTTTCTTCCAGATCAGACCATGTTGATTGATCTATACTACATTCATGCTTACTCATAAAAATATTCTTTTATATTGGAATCCTAACAGAGTTTCAATTTCTAGATTTTAATTCATTTTCCCATTGTAACTGAATTAATAAGCTCAATTAATTAAGAATCAGAGAACCTACCTTTTGCATAATAGTTAACTTTTGGCAATATTTCTTTTCTGTTAGTACCAATTCTAAAAAGAAAACAAAAATTAGCATTAGAAATTCTTCAACCTATAGTCACAATTGGAACAACAAAATAGATTAAATTTAGAGAGAGAGAGAGAGTTGGTGTAGGGAGAAAACCAAGAAAAAATTAGATCCAAATGAAAGAATAACTGACTAAAACAGGTTTTCTCATCACAGCTTAGAGTTAAGATAGATTTCATCAACACAAGTTAATTAGTGTTTTAATAACAAAAAAGACATTTCTTCATAATCCGAACAAGAAAATAAATGAAACAAATAGAAATAATGTATTAGTAATAGTAGATACAACTCTGAAATTAAAATCATTAGTTTTGTTTGTAAAACAGAAGACTTTATGCAATTTCAAATGTGACCATTAACTCTTTTGCAGGAAACACAATTGCTACAGATTAATGTAAGGCATTCTCTTGTTGGCTGATCATTGAAGATTGAATGTTAATGTGTTGAAACATTACTAGTGAGTTTCATTGCATGCATTCCTGTGGAATTGTGATTTGCATGTCATCTATGTAGACTGATATATTTTTTTATAGATTTAAACGCTCAAAATCAACACAGACGTGCCCAATGGGTCAGGTCATTTTGTTAGCAAAAAGGTGGCCTTCAATCAATGTTGACAAAATATTTGATATCTCAGAGGAGACTGAGGGTAACAATGACAGCCTAGATAACAGAGGTGATCTTGATTTGTCATCCTTTTATGATTCAGAGGATGAATAGGATACAAGTGTAAGTGTTGTAGATAATGACACAATGCATGTGTACACTTGTGCCGAGTCTGGTAGTGGGAAAGAATTGCATGGTGATGGGGATACTTCTGACAAGGCAGATGATGTCTTAACAGGTACCGGGTGCATGTAAGTGACTTGGAAAATGACAACCACCCCCCTCTCCCACTGTCATAAATGATTTTATCAGTCAACGTGGACTTGTACAGACACCAATTGAAATCCACTCATTTTATTTATTTATTTTTTTTTTTGTTGATGCTGATGTGTAGTCTTCATATCAGAATTATCTTGTGATAGAAACCAATGAATATTTCACCAACCGTATGAGGAAATATGGGACCACTTCAAAGATGTCTGTGACAACCAATGACACTTGAAAAAAACCAAGATGAGTTGTCGGTTTACATTTCAATATGGAACTTATACATAAACAAATCATACTGAGTTTTACACAAATTGTCAGAAAATTATTTGCCCACACCATAAGATTTCAAAAAAAAATTATCTACTAGTGAAAGGGTTGAAATACCTTTACCGTAAAATAAAGATATGTTTCTTTATTAGCCACACAGGGCTCAACATAGAGGGGACAAAATACAAATGCAGAGTTTTTCTTTTCCATGGGGACGAAAATAAAGTAAAAAAATAAAATGGGGATAACGATGAAAAGGCATCAAGGAAACGTTTGGGGTATGTACAAAAAAAAAAAAAAAAAATTCCAAAAATTTCCCAATAAATGGGGAGGTTATCCGTGGAAAGAAAAACCTACGGTAAAGACCACGGTAACCTCGGTCCTTAGTGTCACAATTTGTTAAATAAAATTTCTTTTATTTATGCAAGAAACATAAGTAACTCTCTGTTTACAAAATTTTAAACGTTTTATAGAATCATGGTCAAGGTAGAAATCAAATATAGCTTACCATAAATATGATCTTGTCGTTTCACTTCTTTACTACTTAGCTTTTTGACAACCTGCAATTAAAAACCATGATGTTGTAGTAAGTGATATTTCAAGACTAATTATTTCAATGTTTATCATTCATCAAATGTTGTATGAATATGAGAACACAGAACACATATGAATGAATACACACACATTTATACATTTGCAAGTTTTCAAGAACATCCATCACATAAATCTGAAACAGGATAAAGAAAATCAAATATTAAAACCAAATGAATAAAAATTCAAGCATATTGTGAACCTATTGGACTTCGTTTATCACACATACACACACACACACCCATACTTGAATGTGTGACTATGTTGTTAAGAAGTTCATTTTACAACCATGAGCTTTTAAGTACAGTCATATCGTGTGATACCTTGAACAAATGCCATAGACCTAGGCCAACCAAAACCTTGTGATTAAATATGAAAAACAGAAACTGTACAAAACTCATCAGATATGAATGAATGAATGAAGGCATATTTGCATTTGTCTGTCTGTATGTCTGTATGTATGCATGTATGTATCTATGTGCTCAGATGTGTATGTATGTGTGAATATTTACAATTCTGGACTACAAAGTATGAAATTTGTAGTCATTCCCCCATCAACAAATTGTCCATTAGACGGGCTTTCAAAAATGAGCAAAATGAAATCTCCTTTATATGCAAAACTGGGCTAGTAACAGCAATAAGGGCTTCTGACTATAAAATGATGCCTCAACCACATATATTTATCTAGCCCAAGCAAGCATGAAAAACTAGACAAGAAACAAATGGTCAAATGAACAATACTGAGTGTGTGGTTTCAGAAAGGTGCATCCCAACCAATCAGTTTGGGGTTCAATCCCACAGCACAGCACCTTGGGCAGGTATCTTCTACTATAGCACTGGTTCAACCCAAAAGCCTTGTGAGTGGATTTGGTAGATGGAAGCTGAAAGAAGCTCTCTCTCTCGTGTAGATATTGCACTTCTCTGAAAATTGTTCAGATAAGGGCAGTGGCATTGCTGTCATATCCCATGAACAGGGTGTCCACTGGTTTTGTGTCTTTAATTATGTGTAGAATAAGACATCCCTTACTTGAAAAATTAGAAAGGACATAATAATGCTGCAGTAATATACCCGTGCAACTTAAGCTAGTGTGGAAAAATGGGCATAGAAAGCAAAAAAAAAAAAAAAAAAAAGAAAAGATTTTTTTTCTCTCCATCACAACCCTCTTTTCATTTTCTCAACTCCTCCTACTCACCCCTATATAATGTGAGATAACCATGAATCTCCTCTGTAGCAAGACACCTGTCCTTGTTTCTCTATTATATTATAGCCTTTCAACACCTCGCCTAAAGATGCCTCCCCCTCACTCCCACTTAGTACTAAGGCCTTTTCTTTTTGCTTGCTCTTTTTTTGTCTTATAAGTTATTTGGCAACCTTACAAGTGTTGGTGGCATGAAAAAAGCACCCAATACACAATGTAAAATGGTTGGCATTAAGAAGGACATCCAAACATAGAAACTATGCCAAAAAGGAAGACAGAATGAGGTAACACTCAAATTTTCTGCACTTTGTAAGACATATGCATTAAAAAAACAAAGTATTGTTTAAAGTGATATGTAATGTAGAGAGAAAAGACATTGTTACCAAACCATAGTACATAAAAAAAAATGTTAAGACTTCTCACTATCTTTAATAAATTTCAATAAAACAATACCTTTTTCTCAACTGAGATGCTCCATGCTTCAGGTTCATTTTCTTCCATACACAAGAAAGGGTCACTTTCCAAGACTGTCTGATCCATACCATCTGCTTCAGTTAACACAAGAACAATATTTAAGAAAACATTAGACATTTTCAGTTATTCAAGTAAAAATCAAAAACCTATATATAGGAATTTTCTTTCTTTGTGAAACATTAATATCTTATAGACATTACAGTGTTAGAGGCAAAATAAAACTATAATCACAAGATATGAAGTTTTAAACTTGCAGTGTACTTCACACTAAAAATAAGTATTTACATATAAAAGCAAAAATTTCTCATTTGAGAAATACTAAGTGTACATAGAATAGCTGCATTTTTTTTTCAGCAAGAATGTATTCTGATAAGAGACAGAGCACAAGAGAAGGGAGGGGGAAATCATCAATAAAACAGCAAAAGTTTTAAAGGTAATGTAAAAAGCAGGTTTAGGATGACAGGACCAATGTTTTAAAACAGATTTTAATTATTTTAATTGGAGAACTAAACATTAAATACTATATTTCAATAGTCTAATTATATGCTGAAAAGTCAGCAGATGTAGATTAATTAAATGGAGGCAAAAATAGAGAGAAATAGGCAAAAGAAAGCTTAATAGAGAATGAAGCTTATACTTACGCTCGTCAAGGGATTCCATTGACTCGCTAATGGTTTCACCAATGCTGATAAAAATGGAAGAAAAAAATTAGCATTTCTTGAATAATAATAATAATAATAATAATAATAATCATTTAAAGTCCACTGTTCCATTCCTGCATGAGTCAGATGAAATTTGTTGAAGCAGATTTTCTATAACCAGCTGCTGCTTCCGAGCATGGTAATATTTTCTCCATGTCTAGGCATGTTTTTCACAGAAAACCGGGAATGAACAACCTTGCTTGTATGATGATGATGCTTATTTACAACCAATATGTGACCTAGACACGGGTACGCACAAACATATGCGCACACAAACACACACAGAAAATGGGCTTCTTTCAGTTTCCATCTACTATATTCCCTCACAAAGCTTTTGCTATGGTAGAAGATTCCTGACCGAAGCCAAAACCACATGGTTGGAAAGCAAGCCTCTTAACCACACAACTACACCTGTACCTATACACATATCTAAACAAAACCTATTTAAACCTACATCAGACATTAAAAATGTTGCCTTAAATTTCTATCATGCTGCATCATCATCATCATCATCATCATCATCGTTTAACGTCCGCTTTCCATGCTAGCATGGGTTGGACGATTTGACTGAGGACTGGTGAAACCGGATGGCAACACCAGGCTCCAATCTAATTTGGCAGAGTTTCTACAGCTGGATGCCCTTCCTAACGCCAATATATATATATATATGTCTAAGACTATCAAAAGGTAATGAAAGTTAGTGATGGTCTCTACCAGTATTAAAAAAAATTAACAAAATTTTTAAAATAAAATTTATGAAAATTGAGTTTTGAAGTTTCAAAAAAGTTACCAAGCATATACCTAGTTTATAGTCTTTAGTACTGTTATAGACACCAAGCAGAATCAATGCATTTTACAAAATTATCAATGATTTCTGGTGAAGGTATATAGCCCAGTAGTTAGGGTGTTGTACTTACAATCATAAAATCAGGACACCAGGTGGCATACTGTGTTCATGAGCAAAACACCCTCATTTCATATTGCTCCAGTTCACTCAGCTGCAAATGAGTAACCTTGCAACAGACTGGGTGTTCTGTGTAAGGAGAATGTCATGGTCTTGGATACTTTTACACCATAAGCCAGTCCACCAAGCCAGCAGGGTTGCATCATTTAAAGGTTACAACAATGCAAGGAAGCACATTGTGACTATTGGTGTATAACAATATCTGAGAATTTCACAGATACAAAGATTAATGAATTTTGTCTAGTTTCAAAATTAAACTATTTGCCGGGATGTTGTTGATGCCAACAGACTTATCTCTGAGATGGTAGGAAACTAAAAATCTCAAATTTATTTTTCAGACACTAGATGACATCTTCCATTCTAGTGTATTTCATAGTATATAGAGAGACACAAGCTGACTGAATAATATCATCAGTTCAATTTAAAGCCTAGCTTTCATTGCAAATACCACCTTAGTGTTCTCAAGGAAATTACAGAGCAGTACTTGTTGCAACCAAGAGAAAGGCAAGTTACTATTTCCTTAGAACATCAGTGCTGATAGTTACAACTATAGAGGCTTACACAATCTAAGGGATTTCATAAGCCATTTGAGATTTCTGGAGATTTTTTTTTTAATGTTTAAATATTTTTCAATGCTTTAGTGACTATGCTACTGAGTTTTCTCTCAGTTTTTCCAGTACATGTATACTTCTGATCAATATATGGTGCAATATTGTTTATCGTCTTTATTGGATAGCACACAGTCACATTAACATTAGCTTAGACAAGGCGTTTAAAGTTTGTTTCCCCTGTAATAAATGAGATATATAGGTGGTGGGGAAACATATCAGAAAATAATTTAGATAATTTACTAACTTTGAATGCATTGATTCTGGACGATTGCTACCATATTCTTCTCTTTCTTCAGAAATTCTGTGGCTGGAAAAAAGAAAGAAATAATAAATAAATAAATAAAAGAACTATAGAATCATTCAACACACATCATATTTTTATCTTGCATAGACTAATAATCAGTCAAAATTAACTAGATGCAAATGCAATTACTAGATGTTTATGCAGCAGAAACATGCATCGAACCCAGTTAAATCAAATATGCTGTATAACTGACTGCAGAAATAAAAACAAATATGCAGATGTACTAGTTTCCATATTCAATGTAATTGTCTTGGATATGCACATCATCGTTTAATGTCCGCTTCCCATGCTAGTATGGGTTGGACGATTCGACTGAGGACTGGGGAGCCAGATGGCTACACCAGGTTCCAATCTGATTTGGCAGAGTTTCTACGGCTGGATGCCTTTCCTAATGCCAACCATTCCAAGAGTGTAGTGGGTGCTTTTACATGCCACCGGCACGAAGGCCAATCAGGCGGTACTGGAATATATATATATATATATATATATATA
>NC_068982.1:33339115-33340663 GCF_001194135.2 Octopus bimaculoides
TGGGTATGTAAAAAAAAAAAAAATGCTCAGAAAGTTAAAATGACAAATTCCTACAAAGAAACCAAGCCTCACTTCTCTTCTTGCTAGCAATAAATCACCATTGCTTATAGCCAGAATAAGGAGTCAAATGTTTAAACTTCTACAGAGTGACTCTACACGTGAATTCCACATCTGATCACATAGAGAATATGTTTTACAACAATTTTGATGCAAAGTTATTATTACTCTTAATGTTCAATAGAGACCATTATCTTTCCATTTTAATTCAATATTTAAATTAAGAAATGATACCAAGGAAATCAAGTAAATATTCAAGGAATTACATACAACAACGTATTGCTAACTCACACTCAAAGATAATACATAGCGCACAATGTATTACACATTCTGTATGTGATACAAAATGTATCATATGCATAATCTATCACACACATGCAATGCTTTACAAACTTATGCATAGTGTATAACGGATACTTAATGTAATACACACAAAACGCAATTATATGCATACATAATTCATCACACTGAGACAATATATTATTTATATAGATACTGATAATCTATATCTATTGCACACACACACATACATACATATTTGCATACTTACTCTAATAAATACATTCACATCATACATACAGGTACACACATAAAGTAACACTAACACTGGGAGTAAAACTGTGAGTGTGTGTACCTAAGTGGGTTTGTGTGTGTATTTACAAACTATCAGTTCTTTCAATGGGGAAACAGTGAAAAAGGACCTGTCCACTTAAGTGCCAAACTTCAAATTATAGTTTGCTATTAATCTCTGTACTTCCTATTTCAGAGTTTGTATTTCTGTCCTGATAAAAAAGGATAGATTACCTTTAAAGCTTAATAAATATTTTATTGCAGCAGGTAACATATTTTGGTGTCTATACCTGATCTTCTTAAGTACCATATATTAACTTTGTCAATCAAATACTTGTTGGAAAAGGAATGTTGTGGTGTGCATGGCAGCTTTTCCAGGTTTTCATTAGTCAAGTGAAAATTATTAAGGGAGATACTATTTTACAGTTGAATGCTCTTCTTATCAGCAAGTTGCATATATATTTCTAAGAGAACAGTATAGAATTTTATACAACATAAGTCTATTGTATTTTATATACGTACACACATATCTATGTATAATTAAAATACCTTATCTACATAAAAGGCTATATTTTACTTTCCTCTGATAACGAAGTTTTTGATAAAGTTGAAAAACAAAAAAAATTCTGTTGATCAAGATATTGGTAGAGAGAGAGAGAGAGAAGGAGAGAGAGTGTGTGTGTGTGTGTGTATGAACACATTTGCTACATGTAATGTAAGCAGGTTTACATAACTGATCTTAAGGCTTTGTCCAAGCAACCTTCTCTTGAATTGCAGTCAACTGCCAATGGGTGCAGCGAAAACAAATCCAGGTTATTGGCAGTATACATTATCCACAGACCCAGATATCTAATCCTATTCATCTTACGTAGGACAAGCATGTCAGACTCCATATGCTTCTAACACACTGGATACATTGAG
>NC_068982.1:33340673-33342270 GCF_001194135.2 Octopus bimaculoides
TCAAATACTTGTTGGAAAAGGAATGTTGTGGTGTGCATGGCAGCTTTTCCAGGTTTTCATTAGTCAAGTGAAAATTATTAAGGGAGATACTATTTTACAGTTGAATGCTCTTCTTATCAGCAAGTTGCATATATATTTCTAAGAGAACAGTATAGAATTTTATACAACATAAGTCTATTGTATTTTATATACGTACACACATATCTATGTATAATTAAAATACCTTATCTACATAAAAGGCTATATTTTACTTTCCTCTGATAACGAAGTTTTTGATAAAGTTGAAAAACAAAAAAAATTCTGTTGATCAAGATATTGGTAGAGAGAGAGAGAGAGAAGGAGAGAGAGTGTGTGTGTGTGTGTGTATGAACACATTTGCTACATGTAATGTAAGCAGGTTTACATAACTGATCTTAAGGCTTTGTCCAAGCAACCTTCTCTTGAATTGCAGTCAACTGCCAATGGGTGCAGCGAAAACAAATCCAGGTTATTGGCAGTATACATTATCCACAGACCCAGATATCTAATCCTATTCATCTTACGTAGGACAAGCATGTCAGACTCCATATGCTTCTAACACACTGGATACATTGAGCACTTTTATAGGGATTTTTCTTACCACAAAAAGTAGTAGTAGTCGCAGCATCAGTAGCAGCTGCTGCTGCACAATTCAGCCTAGTAAGTAATGGCTCATCACTGCTAAGCCCCATGTCGATGCATCTCTGTTAGGAAGGCGAGTGACTTAGTGCTCAAGAGTATTCAGCTCATGATTATAAGGTTCTGAGTTCAATTGCTGGCAATGCACTGTGCCCTTAAGCAAGACGCTTCATTTCTGATTGTTCCAGCCCATACATATTCCTTTATTTGTTTCAGTCATTTGACTGCGGCCATGCTGGAGCACCACCTTTAGTCAACACCAGGACTTATTCTTTGTAAGCCTAGTACTTATTCTATCAGTCTCTTTTGCTGAAACGCTAGTTTACGAGGATGTAAACACAGACACACAAACATACATATACACATACATACACACACACAACAGGCTTCTTTCAGTGTTCGTCTACCAAATCCACTCACAAGGCTTTGGTCAGCCCAAGGCTAGAGTAGAAGACACTTGCCCAAAGTGCTACGCAGTGGAACTGATCCTGGAACCATGTGGTTGGTAAGCAAGCTACTTACCACACAGTCACACCTGTGCCTATATATATTGGATATACATACTTTCTTGCAGGAGTGGCTGTGTGGTAAGTAGCTTGCTTACCAACCATATGGTTCCGGGTTCAGTCCCACTGCGTGGCACTTTGGGCTAGTGTCTTCTACTATAGCCTCGGGCCGACCAAAGCCTTGTGAGTGGATTTGGTAGACGGAAACTGAAAGAAGACCGTCGTATATATGTATATGTATATATATATGTGTGTGTGTGCCTGCGTTTGTTCCCACAACATCGCTTGACAACCAATGCCGGTGTGTTTACATCCCTGTAACTTAGCAGTTCGGCAAAAGAGACCAATAAAATAAGTACTAGGCTTACAAAGAATAAGTCCTGGGGTCGATTTGCTCGACTAAAGGCGGTGCTCCAGCATAGCCGCAGTCAAAT
>NC_068982.1:33343052-33350043 GCF_001194135.2 Octopus bimaculoides
ATATATTCATATATTCTGTAGCATATTATAACAATGAAATGAAACCCTGTTAACAAAATAAACTGGTAGCTGGTTGTTGTTTAACTTCCACTCTACATAAAGGTGTTCTTTTTGGGATATATGAACTACTTATGACATATATATATATATATACACACATACATACATACATACACGCACACAAACATACACACACATGACTATCTGGTTGCTGCGTGTGCCACCTTGAACTGGAAGCATCCAAATTAGTTTTGTGGAATCTATTTCATGGTGATGTAAGAAGAGGAATATATATATATTCATTTGCACACAAATATATACATATATGTATTTACACACAGATATATATATATTATATATTGTAAATTATGAAGGTACATATACATTATATGCTTTGAAATTACAAACTAGTATAATATAGATACACTACACCTAACATTGTATCTGCAATGTTTTGTAGAATTCAGTGGTAGGTATGTTAATTCTGTCCTCTCTAAGGAAAACACCAAAATTTGTGTGTGCGTGTGCGTGTGCGTGCGCGTGCGTGTGCGTGTGCGTGTGCGTGTGTGTGTGTGTGTGTGTGTGTGTGTATTAGATTGAAGAGGAAAAGTACTTCTGAAATGACCTTATCACATTCGTACTTCTGTTTAACAGCTCCTGCTGATAACATTGCTGCCTTGTGTTTGCCTCACCATTAGTGAATGTAAACAAGCTTGTGTGTTGTTACAAAACTCTTCTCTTTGTCATCTTGAATAATTCCCAGATAGGTTTTGTTTATCCCAACACCCCCAACATAATACAAGTTAGTAGCTGAGCCAACAAGGATCCTCTTTGTGGTCAATTAACATGCTAGAAAAAACAGTAGAATCTCCCTCAAATTATATTTCATTGTCTTAGAAAAGAATACATAGAATAATGAGCTCCTGAGTTTTCATTGTCTTGGCTGAAATATCTTTGATCAAATCTGCCACCGAGAGATAGCTACCATGCGGTTCTTGCTTTGCGATAACTCAGGTGCGGGCAACCTTTTTCAAGATGTAGACCACATGAAACATCTTTTGTCATCAGCCAGGCCATGCTACTAAAAGAATTGGCAGTAATTTTTTGTTAGGCATGCCATTCAGAAAGTCCCACGGGCGTCAGTTTCACCATGACTGCTATAAATCACATCCTACCAACTCAGGAGAAAGAAAAACTCAAAGTATGCCTAGATTTCCCCAAAAAAGTCAGGGTGCTAACAGGTCGAATACCTTCAAGCAGACCAAGGGCTAAACCAGAACAACAACAACAACAACAACAACAACCAGCAGCCAGTTTATTTTGTTCAAAAAATTCCATAATATAAAATCAATTAGAATTCAAAAGCTTCCTCTTTGAGTGTATAAAAGATTGGACTGCAACCATGCTTTGCCATAACCTTGAAGGGTTTAGCTGAACAAATCAAGCCCAGTACTTATTTTTTGAAAGTCCGGTACCTATTTGTTTTATCAGTCTCTTTTGTTGAACTGCTAATTACAGTACAAGGTGGTATACAAATCAACACCAGTTAAAAAGCATTGGTGAGGAAGAAATATAATACGAAGACACATAGATATATACATGTGTGTGCATGTACACACACACAATGGGCTCTTCTCAATGGGCTTTGGTTGGCCTGGGACTATAATAGAAGACACTTGCTTAAGTTGCCATGCAATGGAATTAAACCCAAAACCACAGGACTAAGAAGCAAGTTCCATAACCACACATCCACACCTACACCTGTGTATCTAATTTTTATAAATATATGTCTTTTAATAGAGAAACCATCTTTAACACTAAAGAATGTATCATTGATTGCTGTCAACGTAAAGGAAATATGACTTATACACATGAATATTTAGTTTCTCACACAAACACGCACAAATTCTAAAACCAAAAAAAAAAAAAAAAAAAAGAAAGCAGTTTAAGAACCAGTAATGAGATTTTTGTTAAGTACATAAAACATTGATTTACTGTTATTATAGTTCAGTAACTAAGCAACAGCTAAGAAAATAAATTAGCAAAAGGTAAGAATAATGATCTGAAACTATTTCTTGTCAGGGAACAGCAACAAAAATTAATTTCATCGGCAATAAAAAAAAAAGATCTAGCTTATATCAAGTAAGATTGTCTCACTGATCATTCACATCCTCTACAACACTGTAACTGCTGTCACTTGAAAGCAATATGTATGTATAAGAAGACCAACTGGAGCCATTAACACAAACTTGAGTAAATAAGCAAAGGAAATAAAATGATTTTACATGTCAATCTTACAAGATAGATTGAAACAAAAACAAATAAATAATGGGAATTGAAAATCTGAATGAAGTGTAAGGTAAACTAAAATTGCTAAATACAAGTAAAACTTTGAAGATACTTAAGACCACTTTAAACAAACACCACATACAGCCATGTACATTATCTATTTATCTTTTTAGTGATTTCTTTCACTGATGTCTTCTTCAGGTAAGAGAATAATATTTATAAGGGTATTTTACCAGTTATTTCGAGCTGTTGACATTAACTCTTAGCAGGGTAGTAAGTATAGTCAAAAGATGTCAAGTCAGGTAATTATTTTTATGGATGACAATTAGGAATCTGTAGATTCTAATCATGCTTTGTCTAATTAGAATATTATGGCCAATCACAAGTCACGTCATTAAAAAAAAATTACAGAGTTATTTCCCACATATTTTCATTTTCGTTTTGAATACCACCTCAACTTAGAGAAACTCTGAAGAACCAGAGCTAAATCTTGTTTTACATTTACCACAGACATATTTTAATTGCTATAATTCATTGAGAACTCTATTTTATTATTACTGGAATCAGTAACAAGTTTACATACTGAGGTTACAGGCATAGCTGTGTGGTTAAGAAATTCGCTCTGATACCATGTCACTTGGGGTTTAATCCCAATGAGCAGCACTTTAGGCATGGGACTTTCACTGAAGCTGTATGAGTGAAATTTGTTGGAAGGAAACTGTGTAGAAGCTCATCACTAAGTCCATTCTTAATTTTGGGTGGTAGATTTAACCCAGTTTAACACATTCACCTGGTGTGTGGAGGTCTTTAGCCAAGTCCAATCTATTGCAAGCTATTGAGCTAAGTCTCCAGTCTACAGATAACAACTTTTCTTTCTCCCTCATCACCAGCAGTGAAGGATCTGGAAAAGAGTCTTGGGTACTGACTTTCCTAACTAAGCAATAAACAAAAATCCCAAAATCCCACTACAAAAAAAAAAAAAAAAGAATCAGCAAGTTTTGAATTACAGACTTCAGAATGTTTTTACTCTCAGAGGATTTAATAATGCTGATATAAAACTGTAGCAGGTAGAAATCATAATGAAGTTGCAAATTTAATTCACTAAAAGCTTCCTTTTTTTTTTAAATACATAATTTATCATTTTCCTAATGTTTATTAAGTATACAACATTGTAACAGAAAGATAAGTTGAAAACAGTCTTACGACAACAAAAACTTAACTGTTAAGTTTACGGATAATGAAATAGAATTGCACATATTACTTGCATTACCAATTCCTTTCTAATGACACATGATACATGAGGGGCTAAATTCCCTCATATGTCATTAGACTCAAAATGCAAACCCTTGCTGTCCAACTTTTTTGATTTACTAACACTATCAATAACAATGATGATTTAGTTCATAAATAAATTAGTAACTAAACTAAGCAACATTAACATATTTCAAAGTATTTTTGTTCTCGGCACAAATAAAACAATAGCTATTAATAATTTAAACATGAAAAGAAACACCATATGTTTGGTTAAATAAGATCCACATTTACTATAAACACATACACTGTGGAGTATATCTTTCTGCTGCACTGCATAATCTATTTCTCATTATTTCAATTTATCTCCTTTTTCAAATCTCAGTGACATAAAGTAGGTTCAATGTATATGTGTGTGCAAGCGCGCGCACGCGTGCATGTATGTAAATTCTCAACAAGGACAAATGTTCTTCATTTCAAAGACTCATAGAAAGCAGGGACTAAATGACCTGCAACAAAGAGGTCCTGTTTTTTCCTCTAAAAGTACAATAGGAAACAACCCTATCAAACATATTCTGCTTAAATGTAAAAAAAACCCATCACAACAGTTGTTTTACAACTTGTGCTGTACTACTCTCATAAAAACCCAAAGCTATGAAAGCGTTAATTTAACATTTCAATAAATAATGAATGAATATGAACGGAAATAATTCAAAAAGCAGAAATACAAATTGAAATGACACGTTAGAAAAAGTCCAACTGAAAACCAACTACAGAATTGCGATTACAACATATAAAACATTCTCAATAACAACCAAACAATAACATTTATGAAAACATCCTCTCCCATACAACAGTTTACAGAGCAGCATGTGTAGCAGCCGGCTTTTTTTTCTTTCTAATGAGAAATGTTGTAATAGTAACAAGAGACAACGGCTGCATTTGTTAGTGAAAGACGTCTACAAAGGTAACAATCTCCCACTACCAACAAAACTGATCAATACAATCATTATTATTGGCAAAACCAAGAGATAGAAAGCAGGGTCTAAATGACCTACAAGTAAAGGACAAAACCAAGCTCATAAAAACAAAATAATAATACTCAAGCTACCTATTCCTGCCTGACAACATATCTTAAACCACTCCTATAGTCTATCATCCATTTTATTACAAACTTGGTCATATGTGTGTGTGTGTGTGTGTGTGTGTGTGTGTGTGTGTGTGTATGTATGTATGTATGTATGTATATATATATATATATATATATATATATATAAACCACCCAGTACAGCAGAGATCATTCAACAGAACCTGTTATATTCTTCACTACTATGATATTATGAGAGGTAAAAAATGGTTGATTGTGCATGTATATATAGTGCTCAAGGATGGACTAATACAATAGTTTAATAAACAAGATGTTAATTAACTGAAAGATTTCAGCACTGATGATAAAAACAATATCATTTACAGTTTAGTTGCTATGAAGTCTATACGTAAACGAGTTCAAATTAAACTGATCAAGAGAAAACTAGCAAAACTGCTGATAATAGATGCAACTGTATAAACCCCTAGACAATATGATTTTTTAACCCTTTAGAATTCACATTTCTTTGTGAAATATAAAGCTAATTTATTCCCATTGTTTTGAATTAATCCTGCCTTGTCTTGTAGCTTTAAGATTTCGATGTTGTGATTGCATATTTTTAGAATGACATTGTAGGGGAGGTGTGAGAGATTGGATTTGATCAGTTTAAATGCTAAAGGATTAAAATATATGAAAGGTAAATGCAGGTACAACCTAATTTTCTCTATTTATTTATCATTATCTGATCAACTTCAATGTTCGAAATCAATTGAGCATCAAACTGTACTTCATATCACTTTAAAAAGAAGTTGTTTACCATCTTTATGCAACATGAGAAAGCTTCCATAAAACAACCATTTCAGGAAAGTGAAACTAAACATGAACACTAACAAAAGAATAAAAAAATACCTATTGTGGTTTGGGAATCATTTACATAACTCACAAAACAATCAAGCAAACTAGTTTGAATTTACTGAGTCAAAACACACCAGGTAGGAAGCAATAGTCAACATATATTTTGGAATAAAACTTATCAGCTAAGTCGTACTGCTAAGTGTATAGTCAAGTATGAGTAATATAAGTTTTATGTATCCTGAAGAGAAACATGTGATCTCCAACTTAAGAGGTGGAACTGAAGTACTATAAAAAGACAATAGTCCATCTCTCAACTACTTAATGTAAGAAGAGCATTACAGTTTGCTAATAGCATTGTGATGCAGAAGTAAAACAAGAAGTAATGAAGGAGAGTTTCTAACAATGCAGAAAGGGAAAGTTGAGTAACATCTATAGATTCCAAGCTCAAAAATCCACTATCAGAAGCAGGGCCTTTGTGCCTGGAATATATAAAGTTTACTCAATGTTACCTTTTAGTGTATATCCATTAAATATCAAGTATATCATGGTGATCCTCAAAGTTCCTAGCTTTAACAGCCATTATAACTTTTTCAGACAGATTTAAAAAGCTAACACTGATTCAAGAAAGAATTGTTTTTACAAATGAATATCCTTTGTACTACTACACCATACAAAAGTCAAACTGAAAGTGAAACTTTCTTTCAACAGAGAATGTTGAAGAATTAATAGGTCTTGCCCATTTTACAAACATAACAGTAATTTCTTTTTTTTTTTTCAAATTGTAAATATATCTCAATTGTTAAATGAGAGTGGCAAATATTTTTAGCTTAATAAACCGAGTTAAACAAAAACTACAGATAAATTTGAGCTCGGCAACCCCAAAGCCATACCCAGAAAATTTTAATTGTTTAACTGTCTTTTTTAGAACTGAGGTTTATTTTCAATATACTCATGCTATATTTCCTGAAATTTTATTTTTTTAAAAATCTACTTGACTAAATTCAACTTAATTTCTATAAGTATTAGTATCATATTTTCATATGATTCTTTCTTCCTGTTTGTTCCTGCCTTATAACTAAAGCCCAAATATGATTAACAATTATTTGAGACGTTTGACTACAATGCTTGGTTTCCATTTCAGCATATATAAGACAACTTGAAACTGCATTTCTTATTGTAACATTTTGATAAAAATAATACAAATGAAATTATTAAACACAACGTCGGCACGCTGAAAGGTAGATCTGGTGAAATTGTTGAGATGCTTGAACGGAGACGCGTAGATATGTGCTGCATCCAGGAAGTAAGATGGAGAGGAGGTTCTGCGAGGTTCCTCACAGGCAAAGAACACAGGTACAAGATTTTCTGGGCAGGGAACACTGACGGGGTCGGGGGCGTAGGAATACTTCTAGCGGAGAAATGGGTGGATAAGGTAATCGAGGTCGTTAGAGTAAGTGACAGAGTACTTAAGATCAGACTAGTGCTTCATCATAGATTAGCTACTGTCAT
>NC_068982.1:33353008-33359829 GCF_001194135.2 Octopus bimaculoides
GACACGTAAAAGCACCCACTACACTCTCTGAGTGGTTGGCGTTAGGAAGGGCATCCAGCTGTAGAAACTCTGCCAAATTAGACTGGAGCCTGGTGTTGCCATCCGGTTTCACCAGTCCTCAGTCAAATCGTCCAACCCATGCTAGCATGGAAAGCGGACGTTAAACGATGATGATGATGATGAACACAACACTAACAGAGAAAGCATATTCCATCACTAGAATTTCAGGTTATCACACTCTCAATGCTCGAATTCATAAGAGAACTGTTATCAAACTGATAAAAATTCCTTAAAAGAACAACCCTAATGTTTTGTTAGTGCTAACACTAACTACATAATACCTTTTAAAAATTACATGCTAGTTCTTTTTAACCCTTTAGCATCTAAAACAGCCATATCTGGCCCAAATATTCTATGTTTTATGTTCAAACTGGCCAGATCCAGGCTCCCACACCTACCCTACAACATCATTCTAAAAATATACAAGTACATTATTGAAATATTAAATCTAAAAGATAATGCATGATTAATTCAAAACAATGTGAATAAATAAGTATTAAATTTGACAGAGTAATCTGAATGCTAAAAGGTTAAATATGCAACAGATTTGAAGCAGAGAAAACACTAGAACGTACTGAATTGTCTAGTGTCCTACTCGGACAAGTTGTGAGAATTCTTGTGGGATAAAAGGCAATGTCAATCTTAGAAAGCTGAGAATGCAAAATTTTGATGTAGCAAAGATACAGCCTGATATCCAATGCAATCCTTTATCATTTCCACTACACTTTACTTGTCATTGTAATAACAGAAAGAGTGGCTGACAGAAATGGTAATGTGCCATCAGCTGCAGCTTTTTACATTCCTAAATAAAAAATTTTTCAAGGTTGACTTTGCCTTCCATTCTTACAAGGTCAATAGAATACGTATCGATTAAGTAGTAGGACTGATTAAATAATGTATGGCTTTCTGCCAATACTAGAAACTGTTATATAAACAGCAACAAAAACAGAATCAGTAGTTTGCATACTTACTCTGGCCATGTCTGTGAGAGATTTCCCTCCTGAAGAAGAAAAACAACAGAAGAAACAATAAATAAACAATATTAATTCAATTTACAGCAGGGCCTCACATATTTAACATTATATTCAAAACCTTAATTATTTGAGCCACATTCAAATTACAAGTCAAAATCTCTACCTAAACATGATCAAAATGTTAGAAAAAATGTAAAATAAATTTGCAAGCAAGGGAGTTAAGCTTATTGAACTCGACCAAATTTTTGGAAAATAATGATAATGCTGTTAGGAGGAGATCTAGTTTTTAGTCAACTGGAGAAAGCAGTGGGTATTTCAATCTTATTAGATCTTATCAATGAAATGTTTCTACTTCAGTTAGGCATAGAAGTAACCACACACACACACACAGATATATATAATGAATAGGGCCAAAAGAAAATACCCCATGAAGTATTCTACAAGACATGTAGTAGTACTAGTAGTAATGGTGGTAGTGGTGGTGGTGGTGGTGGTGGTGGTGGCAGAAGTACCAGTGCTGCTGCCACCTTTGCAACCATTCTTCAGGTAATCTTTCTTCCAAGTCACTTCATGAAAAATCACATCAGTCAATGTCAGACACTAAGGTATGCATGGAAGAAATAGATATTTTCATGCAGGTTATCAACTCCAAAGCCTTATGTATCATTAACTTATCAATCATATCATCGAATAAGTTTCCACAAAAGAGTGATTGGCAGCTATTTTACAAAGAAAGTTTTGATTTTTTTTTTTAAAGTGTCTAAAAAAACAAAAATCAGAAAAACTTAGCAACCAGTGGGTTGATGTTAATAAAAAAATGTTACTGAATGTAAATATATGAGAGGAAAAGATGTCTCCTACTGTGGCCCTGGGCCAATTGGGGCCTTGTGGGTGGATTAACTGAGGAAAGCCCATTGCGTGTGAGTGTGTACACCCTTGTCTAGACATCAAGTGATGGTTATAAATGAGCATCAGTGTCATATAAGTGATACTGTTCATTTCCAATTTTCCATGAAAAACATGTCTGGCCTAGGGGAAAATATTACCTTGTTTGGAAAAAAACAGGAAGCTTTGATAATTTGTATATTGAATCCAAATGTGTAGTATAATGGTTGCAGTTGAGACTTGCAAATAATATGAATATAGTTTCTTCATAATCAAGTAACGTAATACAAGAATATGATCCAAAAGCTCAAGTTCACAAGTTGCATTCAATTCTTAATACTCTTAAATACATTCCAGACCAGTGTCTGCAATCAAGTTGTCGATGTAAGTGTGACGACATTTTCCTCTTCTTACATCAACATGTAATGGATTCCACAAAACTAATTTGGATGCTTCCACTTCAAGGTGGCACACACAGCAACCAGATAGTCACAGCCATCTTTGCCTGATCATCTCACTAACTTCTGGCAGGTCTCCATAAAGGCATTCATTTGTCATATGTTGTTACCATTTACGCATGTAGGGCCATTTGTGTAGCATCCTTGTATAGCCTGTTTAATAATTTCAAGGCAGTGATGATGGACTGACAAATGTGGCAGGTGGACTTTGTTGCGGCAGCCATGATGATGATGATGATCTTGAAAAGGGTATGAATGTCTCACAATCTAAATCTTCCTCCTCTTAAAAATTTGTAGCTCGCAGTTTCTAAAAATATATTGCACTACATATCATTGAACAAAATAAGTATATCAAATGGTGCTGGTGCCATGTAAAAAGCACTCAGTCCACTCTATGAAGTGGTTGGTATTAAGAAAGGCATGCAGCTGTAAAAAAAAAACATGCCAAAACAGACAATGAAGCCTGATGCGGTCTTCTGCCTAACCAGCCCTTGTCAAACCCTCCAACCCATGCCAGCATGGAAAACAGATGTCAAATGATTATGATGATGATGATGATGATGATGATGAAACACTTGGAAGTTTTAAAAATTTTACATGACATAGTCAGTCTAGTGAAAACAGTGGCAAAATCTCTCTGAAATCACACCCTACTTGAAAAAGGGGAAAAAAAGGAGAAGAGAAGACATAATAGGTACACCAACCAGGATGGTCACAGTTGGAATATCTTCGACTGTATGTCTATTCAATCATGGCTCACTTGTGACTAAATGACAGCAACTTGAAGGATGTCATGTCTCATTTGAACTTAATTGTGTTACATCAGCTTGGCCATATTACAATGGGTGACTAGCTTTACAAATTTGAATATCTGCAGGAGAATGTTGTTTTGTCCCAAATCAACTGCTCAAACAGACTGTGACAATCTTCTATACCTCTAACTGTTTCTGGAGGTGGGGTTACCCGGGTACATTATATCCGGAGTTATGTTATGGTGTTATTTTTTTCAAACAGTTAATATGATCTGAAGATGATCTGGCGGTTATTTCTACAATGTCAAACAACAAGGTAAATGCTCCCTTTGTTGTCACTTTCTACATAAATTATTAGAGCAGGTGTTAACTTTCCTTTCAATGTTGAGATGAAAGTCAAGTTTATTTTGGGCGGGATTAAGACAAAACAGTTAACAAGTGTTTTATATTATATAAAGCACAATCATTGAACAATATCACAAAATAGGAATTTTTTAAAAATCCAAAATATTTTCACCATCATTTACGGAGAAAAATGAAAGCGAAATAAAGACAAAATATTCGATTAATCTTCATAAAACCTTACCAAATTGGTCAAAAATTTGTGTTATATCAGACACCACAGAGCAGAATGACCAAATTATTTCAGTACATGAAAGGTCATTGATATGTTAACTTATTTAGTTTTGTGTAATACTGGAGTTGTTACCAGTCATATGACTTGGTAACATGTCATATGATTGGTAACAAGACAACCAGCTTTTGGTGTAACCAACCAGGCAGTGGAGCTTCTCCTACAGGTAATACAGAAATACTAAAACCAAGTATTCTTAGATGTCTTTCAAAATTCAAGGAAAAATATTCAGGAGTTAAATAAATTAATCCGCCAAGCCAAATATGAACTAAAACCACTGTTTATTTATCTATGGGGTCCAGAAAAGCAATCTAGAGTCATTTAAGAAGAATGTGAAGTAGTAGAGTGATAAATAGTGTTTTATGTCAATGACTAAATATCAGTACCCCCGTGGTGGTCAAAAGAATGAGTAGTATAAAGGGGTAAGATAGGTAGGTATAGCGCAACAAATTAATAAATAAATATATATAATAAATGAAATATAGGTCAGATGAGCAGCTACTAGTGCTTCTTTCCTGACCTTCCTTGGGTATTTATTTCTTAGATGTTCTTCTTCACCCTGACCTCTTCTCATCTTAATTCTGACCTAAAAACTGACTGGAGAAATGTATCAGAATACTACATAATTTCAGGAGAATTGATCAGTAGAAGGTTTACAGAGACGAAGCCCTGTTCTTGCAAGTGTTTCAGCCTTAACTCCTTTTCTGAAATTACAAAGAGTTTCAACTTCACATTTCACCCTTTTGCAATCAATCTATCATACCACCATCACTACAGGAAATGATATTGTGTGGAAGAAAGGAATCAGTATAAATTAATATTCATAATCTAGGAAGAAAGCAAAAATCAAAAAAAAAATCATGATTTCATATTAAGGCTTTGACAGAGTAGTAGCAACAAGCAGGAATCAAAAACCAAGCCATGGATAGACTGCTCATCAGGAACTCACTTTCACAGCCATCACAGAATCCTATCATAATTTACAACTGTGGTACAAGATTACAAAAGAGCAGGGAAGATATGTAATGTAGCAAATTGCACTCACTCCCAGTATATAACAGGTACTTGTAATCACAAAACAAGAGGGATGAGAGGCAAAGTCAACTCAGAACATAAAGAGATATGATACTGCATTGTATTTAATTCAGTTCCACTACTTCTGTTATCCCACCACAGCTGTCGTACCAAAAAGTTGGTAAGTTAGCTAACTAATTTTGTTTATAATACCTTGCCATAATAATAAGTTCTTGCATAAATTGAATAATAAGGGAAATGAGATTGTATTGAGTCTATTCTAAAAAAGCATTAGTCACATAACTGAACAAAATTAAATCACAACTAAAAATAGTAACTAGGCCACAAACTCAACTTGTTTAGAACATATTCTAACTCTGGCACATGCCACATCTACCACAATAATCTTAGTAGCTGCACAGACACAGCTACATAACTATTCCATCCCTACAGCAACCACCTAGATACCTGCTCTAGACAAATAGACTAAAAGAAGCACTTAGCAAAACCACCTTCTCTCTCTTCTTAACAGCAATATAAAAAAAAACAATACAACTAGCATACTCAGCAACAGAAACATACTACAGGCATAGAAGACGAAATATTAGGAATTACCTTCAGTATTCACACACACACACACACACACACACACACACACACACACACACACACACACACAAGAAGGCAAAGTAATACATACAAACATGAAGTAAGAAGACAAGATAAAACATACACATGCACACTCTCTCTCTCTCTAAAAGCATCCACAGGCATATCACATTTAGCAAAGAACAATATGATATATATTACGTCAGATGTCAGATTTGGTTGGGCCTCTAGGTCTTCACAAGTTACAATAAACTACAAAGAATATAAAAATACAACACTTCGCATTATCATGGGTTGCACACAGACTACACATGATGAAAGAAAACCACTGATGATGAAAGAAAACCAATCACGATGAAAGACCACCTTGATATGCGAGTTTGTCTCGGCAGAAAGCTTTAATTCACATAATCCCAGTCTCTACAAAAGCACCAGGTGCATCCAACTCCACAAAGCCTATAGTACTACTAATTCTGTGCAGTCCAGATTAAGAAGAAATAAAGCACATAAACACAAACATTTCAGCAGTATCAGTAACCCTATAAGTGCCAAACAGTGGATTTAGATGTACACAATCAAAAATATATATGAAATAACAACTATAGTATTCAAACCAAATCTATATGGCCAGCTACAGCTATGACTACCAACAGAACTAACAAGCATACACAACAACCTAAACCATTACCCACCTACTTTTTTTTTTTTTCAGATGATATGATGTGATCTGAGGAAGATTTGGCTACTAAATCCAGCAGGCCATGCAATCACATTAGATTCCTTTATGAGATTGAGAGGTTTCATTGTAGAATAGAAGACAAACAAGAAAGTAAAACACAGAACACTTGGAGGCACTGCATTCAGCCTAAACAAAAATCTGCTAATAATACATTGTGTGTAGCCTAGTGGTTAGGGTGTTACACTCACTGTCATAAAGATTGTGGTTTTGATTCCTGAACCAGGCAGTGTATTGTGTTTCTGAGCAGTTCACTCAACTGTAAAGGAGTTCCAGCAATAGCTGGGAAGTTAATCCTGTGATGGACCAGCATCCTGTTCAGTGGGGAGTGTTGTAATCTCAGTCATATGCCATGGGAACTGGGTTAAGATCCGGCTTAAGTCCTAAGGTTCATGAAAGACTGACTGAATAATACATTAAATCAATCTTGGATTTGCCAGAATGACCTGAGAGTTATAAATGGCAACCAAATCATCCCTTATTGTCTTTGGAATGGGCATATCGTATAACTTTCATCTTTTACTTGTTTGTCATTTGACCATGGCTGTGCTGGGACCTTGAAATTTCAGTTGAATGCATCGGTCTCAGTCCTTACTTTTTTGAAGCATGGTACTTACTCTATCAGTCTCTTTTGCTGAGCCATTAAGTTACAGGGATATAAACACATTGACACTAGTTGTCAAGCAGTGGTGCAGCCCC
>NC_068982.1:33359839-33360286 GCF_001194135.2 Octopus bimaculoides
CACTCTCTTTGATTTATATTTCTTAAGGATCACTGATCCAAGTATTCTTGAAGTGTTACCATCTACAATAAACATCATTCGAAGATGTCTGTGGGTTATAGTTATTTTATTGGTATTCTACATATATGTAAGCTTTGTTGGTTCATATTTAATGCATCACCTTGATATACAATAATATACTCAGTACGAACATAAGATTGGATATAAAAGCAAATTTACCAGTGACCAGACAGGAGCTGAAGAAGATCGTTTTGAACTATCCAAAAATTTGGTAGATTGGACTGGAATGAGAAAACAGAAAAGTTAATTATTACACAAGAAATACACATAGTCACTAATAAGGCAAAAAATTAGTAACTGTTTTACATTTTGAATTTTTAAAAATCATTTAAAACTTATAAAATAATTTCATCATACTTTTAATGCTAATAGATGAGAAAGACTTCT
>NC_068982.1:33360399-33377448 GCF_001194135.2 Octopus bimaculoides
TATTTATCTAAAATATAAGAAATAAAGAGTGTAGCAGTAATCAGTAAGTTATTGTATAGAGTTATATAGATCAGGATAAACTCATAGATCTACTTTTCCCCAAAGAAATGTAACTGCCAATTCAAAATGTCAACATTTTGAACAGAATTTGGCATTCTGCTGAGTTAAAATGAAATCCAATGAGCATATAGAGCTAATACTTTTATTATTAATGATTAAGATTACAGGAGCCAAGAATAGAAGATGAAAAAAAAAAAGTTGCCTTCAAAGAACAGAGGCTAGTCCAATGAGACATATCTGAAATTATTCCGCAGGGGGAATTGCATCAACCCCAGTGTTTGACTGGTTCTTATTTTATTGACCCCCAAAAGATGAAAGACAAAGTCAACCTCAGTGAAATTTGATCTGAGACCATAAAACTGGAAGAAATGCAGCATAAAGATTCATAAATGAAATGAAATGTAACAAAAATTACAGCATATAATGGAAACTAACCCGGAGCACTTGGATACTGCTTTTCTCGAAGACCATGATTGCTGCCTTCTTGAAGTGTTGCCTGTTGAAAGAATTGAAAAGGGATATTTTATTTACAATAGCTGACAATTCTATAAACAAAATATAGTTTACCTCCTCCATTTTCAAATATTATAAATGATATAAGTTCAAGTTATGGAGTTTCTTATAACCCATTAGGACACCACTGAAAATTTTATCCCCATAGTGTGATACCTGAGGCAAGTTAGTTTATCAAATGCCACCCACTCTTCAAAAAGGAGTTGAACTCAGAACTAAAAGCAATGAAAATCACAAATCAATTTTTTTATGCCTCTTTTTGCTTGCAGTAGAGAATTATTTCTACTTTGCAGAGATTGGGGCATTTGGCAGTTCAGGGTCTAGGCAACCGATACCATGCAGAACTTAACCATTCCTATATACTATGTTAAACAAAAATGAAAAGATGAAAATTGAAATGTTAATAAAAAAAATATAAGACAGATTAAAGTTTCAAGTTATTCAGAAATAAAAATTCTTGCATACTCCAATTGTATTTTAAGTGAGATAGGCTCATTTTATCACAAACTGTAAATTTTACTAGTCTTCTGGATTGTAACTATTCTTATCCCTTATTTTTAATTGTCCAACAGTTGAAAGCAGTGGTTCTCAACTGGGGTCCATATGACCCTTCAGGGTCCATAACACATTTTGTTGTAAAAATTTATGAGCAATAAATTGGTTATGCTTTTACAATACACAAAATATTTAAACTTTTTTTTTTATAGAATTCCTAACAATATTAAATTCTAAAAATATAAATATAGGATTTTTTAAAACATCGAATGGCTATGAGAGTCCACCCAAGTATAATAGGAATTAAAGGGATTCATAGGTAAAAAAATGGTTAAGAACTGCTGGTCTAAAGCGTTAAAAGAAAGATGCTTTTATAAAACTAGGTAACATATATACACTGAATACAAAATTCTGAACTATAAAGAAAAATAACTAACTCAGCACAAAAGCTTTGGTAATCTGTGATCAATTTTCATATTGATCATCAATATAATGTCTATTTCACCATACTTGCATGGATCAGATGGAATCTGCTGCAAGCAGATTTTCTACAGCCAGACACTCATCAACTCTCACTTCTTTCTAAGCAGGTGAGGGTTGATGAGAGGCAGAGTGTCTCTTCTAATTCAGACGTGTTTTCAAAGGAGATTGGAAACAAATACACCACTTGTAAGATGATGTTTCTTTACAATTAGTGCATGTTGTCAAGGTAAGAATACACACACACACAATAGGTTTCTTTTTGGTTTCTGCCTGCCAAATTCACAATGCTTTGGTCAGACTGTTGCATATGTTGCACATTGAGACTGAACTCAAAACAATGTGGTTGCAAAACAAACTTCTAAATAGCTATACCTGCACCTATTAATATGTAAGACAGCTTCATAAATTTATAAAATTAAACAGCCAAACAATTTATTTTTCTTTTGTTAGTTGGAAAGGTCCCTTGCTATATACATTTGATAGATTGCAACTTCATAGAAAAGACAAACAGTAAACTAAATTAAAGACATATTTGAATAATCAAATTCTTGAAATACAAAAATTGAAGTCAATGACATTGTTAAACTATGTATATTAATTAATTTGCTTATGTAAGTGAGTTTTAAATGTAAATTTCTTTCTTTAAAGTATAATTTAAACTAAATCATTCAAATCAATAAAATAAATACATAAAACTGACACTAATTTGGAGAATGTTTACTAACAGCATATAATCTATAGGTCAGATTAAAAAAGAAAAATCAATTATATCAATATTTTCTGCATAAGCCCTTGAAAGCTTTTTTATATTTCTTTTTCAGGTAGAATCAAATATTTGCTTAGTAAATAAACTGACTGCAACCACAGTTTGTTCAGTCAGGACGCGACAACAAATAATGTTGAGCATAGAGTATCAAATCAATTTATGTCAAATCTGTGAAAACAGACAGAATAGGTGTCTAACATAAACCAATGAGATAACAATCAACCAATCAAAGCACAAAGGACATTTTTTTTTTCTCTCAGTAAAAAACAAAAAAAATCAATTTTGATTGTCAATGTTATACAGCATTATGCTTATACACCAATATTTATTCACATAACCTTGGAAATGTATTCAGTTAAAGTTAATAGGGAAGAATTTCAAATTTCTATCAGCAATATAACATGTGAACTAATTCGTCACAATAACACAATTTTAATATTTTGGCTTCTTTCGCAAAGAATAATTTATAAAATACAGATAATACACACACAGTAAATACAAATAATACACACTGGATAAATTTTCAATAATTTTTTGCAATATCCTTAATTATTGCAAATAGGTTACAACTATTACTTGTATTACCAACAAAAGATAAGATCTCATATGAAATATTTGGTATCAGAAGCTTGTTTTAGTTAAAAATATATTTACCTTTAATTATAAGAGACTAAACTAAGAAAAACAAACAGAAAAGACTAAAATTAGTCTACTGAACGAGAAATAGATAAGTGATCTGGTTCTGCTGGATGAAAACTTATATAAACATTGGTGATACATCAAAGACAATTAGTTATAATAACCTGAAATAGCTAAAAGCTAGTTTAATCAGCCTAGAAAGAACTTCAAGTAAAAAACTGGTTCATACCCAAGTGTAGTCAAAATGATGGTGGGAGGGAGTGGAGGGCAGAGGAAAAGAGCAGTCCAAAATATCAAATATTCAAAAGTAACTTATATTAGTAATTTCCAATTTATCAGGAGATTAGGTGCAGAGGTGGCTGTGTGGTAAAAACGTTTGCTTCCCAACCACATGGCTACAGATTCAGCTCCACTGTGTGTCATCTTGGGCAAATGTCTTGTACCACAGCTCAGGGTCAACCAAAACCATATTAGATTTGATAGATGGAAACTGAAAGAAGCCTGCCGTAGTGTGTGTCTGTGTATGTGTGTGTGTGTGTGTCTCTCTCTCTCTCTCCCCCTCTCTCCCCCTCTCTCTCTCCTTGTCTTGACATTGCATGATGGTTGTAAAATGACTGTCAGTGTCATACAAGCAGTGCCAATCATTTCCAAAATTCTGCAAGAACATACCTGGCAATGGGGAAATATTATCTTGCTTGGAAATAGGTGAGATTTGGCAACAGGAAGGGCATCCAACAATAAAAATTCCATCTCAATAAACTCTGTCCAACCCATGCAAGCATGGAAAGGTGAACATTAGAATGATGATGATGATGATGATGATGATGATGGTGTGGTGCTCATATAAAGTTGAAAGATTTAAGGAAAAAAAAAAATCATTTCACAGTTTTTACTGAACAGATTCTCAAAAATACCAACTGTGAATCAGTTTTCCTAATGATTTATACATCTATAACTCACCTCTATATTAATACAGGTATTCAAAAGCTATTAAAATGTTTTCTCAATTGCTACCAACAAACTCATCCTATATTTTCTTTGTTGCAAATAATTTCACAAATATTTTTCAACCCAGTAAGCATATATCTAGTTTCTTTCCAAACATAGCATATCCTCAACTTCCAATTCACCAGCATACAATATTAGAGAAGTTCGTTCATTTTAAAGTACTCTTCTCTAAATATCTTTAGAGTATGATAGACCCTAACTCCACTGCTTATTATCAGTTTCACTTCCAACATTATTTCAAATAGCTAAGGTAACACAACTTATTTTCTGCTTGCAGTGATTCATTACTACAGATAATGGCCTTAGCAGAAGACTTTGGCACTCTGCCTATTGCGTCAGAACATTTTGAACATTTGAGGTGTTGGTGAGCCATCAGTCAACAGGAATGCCACTACAGCTCTTGCACATGTACAGACTGCACTACTCCTACACAGTATTGAAATTTTACTTACTATATTGCATTACTTAACAAGGAAAATCTAGTTATTCTATCAAAATCATGATCACTGATTTCTCATCATTCCCCTTTTTTTTTAACTATCTAACCTCCAATGTTATGGACTCCTTTTTTCTTCTCCTTCAGGTTATATATAGCCTTAAACTAAATGGTCCATCTGCTTTTAAATGTGTTCATCTCTTTTATTTAATAACTCATCAACATAGCACTTCAGTGTGAATCTCATTACACAAACTTATGCTTTTAGTCACAGGCCAGTCCTGATCAAATAGACCTACAATGAAAAGCATTCCAGCATGACCAATCCATCTTGTTTTCAAGCATTGTATACCCCAGGCTGTGCCGTTGTTTAAGACGGTAGTGCATAATTTGAAGTCAACTTTAGCAGCTATTTCTAGTATATCAACCAAACAGATAGCAGCTTCTTTGATTGTCAATAAAAAAGAAAGTTCAAAAATTTCAAGAAATATTCCAAGGATTCTTTGGACAAAGAGCACTACAATATATGGTCTCAGTTTGAATGAAAAACTTACAGCTAGAAGACTTTACAGAGCCTCCAAGACTGAAACCACAGACCTAACCTTGCAATGGAGGCAACTCTGCTAAAGGCACCAAAGGTGCCAGGTGATAGAGTTCTTTATTCTATCCAACCAAGTTTCAATGAATAGGTTATGCCAATTCAGGAATATGTAAATTGTAATTGTTTTTGTTCATTTGAACACAGAGGTACTAAGTTTAACGAGAATTGTTTCATTAAAATCACCAGAAAGAAATAGTTATTTTCATGAAGATATACCAACAACATTTACTTATTTCTGACATTGTTAAAACTAATGTTTTAAAATGATATTGTAGCATGTCTTTTCTTTAAAAAAAAAAATATTCAAGAGAAATATCTTGCTAAGTCATAATTGTTCAAATTTAAAATTGAAATAAATAAAATAATTTTTTACACAACAAATTTCATTAACATTATAAATAAAAATTTGTTTCTTCGCAAAAGTTTTTTTTAACAAGTTAGTGTTAATGTGTAAGAGATGATTACCACTTAAGCATTTGGATTACTCTATCATATACAATGCTTATTTACATTGTTTTGAATTTATCATATTATCTTGGAGCTTTGAGATTTCAATGATGTGATTGCTTATTTTCACAATGACATTTGAGGGTAGGTGTGAAGCCTGATCTGCCCAGTTTGAACATAAAACAGGTAGAAAATTTGGACCTCATATGGCCAATTTAAATACTAAAGGGTTAATGATGGATCACTTCATTTCCAGAAAGATTATTAGAATTTTCCATAACCTCAGAAATGTGATATAGTTAATTTTCTTTCTTTTTTTTATTATTAGTTAGAAGACAAAAGGCAGTATCTATGACATCTGTAGGCTCAACTAGGCTGGTTAGGAAGTCATTGTAGTTGATGTACAGATTGAATTTCTTTAGGTGAAGGAAACATGGGCAGCAGGTGAATTCCAGAGAGGAGTGCAATTTTAACAGGAAAGAATGGAGTGTTTAGTTCAAGGTTTGGGTAGGAAAACAAAATAAGGGTGAAGAGAAGAGGACAAAATGGGCACACTGAGGAAGGCTAAGGCAGAGATCGTTCAAAATTTATAAGTGTAGAGATGCAGAGGTTGTCATTGTAATGATAGGAAGAGACAGAAAGAAGGAATGGTCTGTCTCTGAGTCACTAGTTGTCTTTGCTAAACAATGGTTTAAAATACAGTCTAAAGTGCTTATTGTACAGTGACAACACAACCAAAACAGGTTAGCAGTATTCAAAAAGTGGGTCAGAGTAATCAATCTTAAGTTCCTTTCGAGTGTTGGACCTCACGGAGGCAAGGTGGCTGAGTTCCTTTCGAACAGGCCTAACAGAGGCAAGGTGGCCAAGTTCCTTTTGAACAGAACTCACAGAAGTGAGGTGGCTTAGTTACTTTCGAGCGTTGGGCCTCATGGAGGCATAGTGGCTGAGCTCCCTCTGAGTGTTGGGCCTCACGGAGGCAATGACCAAGGCCTTTGGCATTATGTCGTGCTTGGGAAGAGGACCCATCAAACCAAGCAAAATTGAAGTTGTGGCAGATACCAATGTCAAGCAAATTGCACCCATACAGGTGGCATGTAAGAGCAGCCATTACACTCTCAGAATGGTTGTCATTAGAAAGGGCATCCAGCTGTAGAAAATCATGTCAAATCAGACAGGATCCTGACACAGCCTTCCAGTGTGTCAGCCCAGTCAAACCATCCAACCCATGCCAGCATGGACAATGAATGTTAAATGATGATGATGATGATGATGATGGGTCAGAATAAGTGATCACCACTGAAATATTTTCTCACTCCAAAATGGAAACTTTGTCTTTGGGATCCTGTTTTGACAATGTTACATATGCAGTCACCAAGGGGGATCATTAATGAATATTTGCATGCTAATGATGCCAAATTGTCAAACTCCCCAGCATGATGCAAATTTTCCAATCGCCAAGGAGTCATCACTGTCACGAAATATTCTAATGGTTGAGGAATGCAGGATACATTAAAAAAGAAACACTCGTTCTTCACAGAATAAACAGAATATTTCCTCATACAGAATTAACTAGAAACTGATCAGTTTTTGCTAGATGAAAAATAAGGAATTATATGTTTGGGTTTTTCTTTTACTTTCTGTTTTTTTGTGTTGTGTGGTGTCCCACTCAAAATAAGCATGCAGATTCCTCACTTTAAAACAATTATAATAAATATTATCAACATTTACCTTGGATTTGTTCAGTTTTGAACAAGGAGGAATATGTTCTTTACAGGAACTTTCATGAACATTGATAAGACAGTCTGAAATAAAGAAAGAAAAATTTGGTTAAAATAAAATTGGGCAGGACAAATATACCAATTAACAACTGAAATACATAATCAAATCAATATATATAAATGATCATAAAGGAAATCAGCATTATTCAATTTGAGAAAGTGAAACAGTTTTATCAAATCCTATGAAGGTTATTATTCTTTTAATGGTTTCAGTTGCCAAGCTGTGGCCTGGCTGGAGCATCGCCTTAATTTCTTTTTCTTTTTTTTTTTTTTAAGTTTTGTTGTCACATTATGATTGAAAGTTGGCTGATGATCAAATTTGTATATGCTGATCTCCCCTGAGTGTATCGTTAAATAGTTGGTTGGTCCAGTATTGTCGTTAGGAGTTCATCCAATGGTTTTTTTTTAAAGTTTCAGTAGAGGTCCCTTTTATATTTCTAATCTCTTTGGGTAAAAGCAGTTGAATACTTGGGGAGTTCTGAATATTAGACAGGTACAGTAGAGGGTTTTTGTTTGTGACTTTGAAGAAGGTATATGTGGAAGCTGGTTTCACGCAACTTTTGAAATAGCAACTTTAATGGCTTGGCAACACTGTTTTTGCAAGTTTTCAATAGTATGGCTGGGAGACCATCTGGTCCTGGTGCTGAATTTGAATCTAAATCATTAAAAGTTGTAACTATGTCTTCTTCAATAATATCTAAAATCTCTAGACGTGTCTGAGCAGTTGAATTCTCGGGATCAAAAGATGTGAAGAAAGGAAATAATAATCAATCTTGGGTCAAGGTGACCTACATTGTATTGACCAGTAACCAAAGACAAGAGCTGAAGCAACATTTATTAAATATTAATCTTTAACCCTCCAGTAGCTTAGAGAGAATGTGGTCGACATAAGGGTAAGGAGAAGAATACACTATCAAAACAGGCTTTAAGATTATGTCAAGCCAGGGAGTGCTTCCAACCAGAATCTCAAAGAAGTTAACACGGATGAAAGAAACAATGCAACTAGGGACAAGCCAGTTCATTTCTTATTGCTGTATTGCATAATTCAGTCAGGAATTTATTCAGAGATGAGGAACTATCAAAGTCATTAGTCAAAAGACAAGCAGGAATTGTATTCCAACTGATGCAGACAATGCAGTGTGATGAACTTGTTCACCAGCAGTACATTTAATTTTAAATGTTGTAATTCAGCAACTTTCACTCAGTGTTCATATTATTTATTAGCTATGTCTAGCAGGAAATCCACAGAAGTCAGAGAAAAAGGCAGAAGAAAACTGATGTGATTTTAGAGCAACATTTGTCTCTTAGAGCGCATCATAGGATATTTCTGTCAACTGATTTGAACCAGACCTTTGCAACAACATAGTCACTAGTGGTTGGTCATCTGATATAGGAGTTGGCACAAAGTCAATGCAATTGCAAATAATCTTTCATGTGAAGGTTCATGTTTTGCAATTTTTAGGTTTGAGATAAAACTGCATTAATATTCAAGTTATAGAGTATAAGCATTTATCTTTACTCTAAATATGCAGAATAGGTAGAGCACACTCAAAATCTGCTTCAATCATAATCATAATATCAAACAAAAACAAGATAATAGTCAGTCAAGATGAAAGAATTACAAAAATAAATATACTATGTATTTGAGAAATGGTGAAATTTAAAAAATAATAAGAGAAAATATTTCTCTAGAATTTTCAGAAAGAAGCAAAATACATCATTTCATTTATAAATGTAACTAGGAGTAACAATTGATACGATTTCTATTCAGTCAAACATAATAAAGAAAATAAATTTAGATACTAAAAATATTTTAAATAAAACATTTTTTTTTTTATGGCTATGAATGGTTGCAAGAATAATATCAAGAACAATTTGACAACCCTAGCTAGTACTATTAAAACATCCAAAGATGTTATGAATCACTGATACTAATTAAAATATATATATATATATATATATATATATACATATACATACACTGAGGGAAACTATATTTTGTGAGCAGAGAATGGAATTTCAAAGATACACAAGTGAAAAAATTAGAGAATTTCCATTCTTTTATCAACATCATTTATAAATAGAAAATACCTTTTAACTTAAAAAATATTAATTCTAATTTCGGTTGAAGCTAAATACTAGTTCATCAAAGTTTCCAATGAGATGCTCACACACTCAGAAAGTATGATGACCCAAAATATTTAAAATCCACCAAAAAATAATAATAAAAATAATAATTGAGATAGCTAATTAAATAGCAGAAGTTCCAGTAATTCAATGAGTGACTGGGGTAGAAATATATCAAATGTACAGCTAAAAAATACACCATATATATATATATATATGTAGCAAGCCAAATAAATACAAATCAATCCACAAATACTGTCTTCAGTTATAATCACGGACAAGTATTTGCAATGGTTGTCAATGACCAACAGAATGTAAACATGTTCATGTAGGCCAATGCTCAAAGTATTCCAGCTGCTCATTGCAAACACACACCAGACTATTGCTAGGACCACATTTTATGTGCCCTTACTTTCCTTTTTGAGATGATGGAGGTACGACTTCAGGGAGACTCTCGCTGTTATTTCTAGTAAGAGAGGTACCTCACTTAGATATTTTACTGCATCCCACTTCAATCTTTTTACCTTTACATACATATCAGTTGAGTATCTTACCTTGCTATGAAAACCAATTTTAGTCCAGAAACTTTGATAATGAAGCATACAGTTTAAGCTTTAAATAAGACCCACAACTACCTATCCAATATAGTGTACACATTAAATCTAGGAGAGTAATTAGAAACATTACTTACAGAAATAGCCAATTCGCTTAATAAATTCTGACTGATGAGACATGTTGAAACAACAATGGTACCCCAGTATCCCAGGAACCAAGTGTGTTATGAACACACTGTCATCACAAAAGGAAGAAGTTGCCCACATGTGACATACACAACAATGACAAGCAAATTTGTGTTTGAATTTGCCAGGATATACTAAGTATAAATATGCAAATCCTTGTTTAATTAATCCTATTTACACAAAGATAATTCAAATTAGATCAAAACTTTTTTCTTCTTCTGTGTACTTCCCCCATATTGAAAATTTTGACATCTACAGCTGTTTGTCTTGTTATAAATGTGATTTTATAAAACTACTTTGAAATAAAATGTCAATAGATGATTAAATTTCTGTTATCTCATTCATGTGACTGAACAGTTCACAAAATATCAATTACAATACCATAAGCATTTTTTACCATTTTACCAAATAAATTGTAATGGGATGCAAAGATGAGTGGATTGAAAACATGAGACAGAGATCTTATGCATTATGTTATAAATTCAACCCAACTTTTACACTTCAACCAGTGACAAACTATGAAAAATCTTAACTTGTAAAACAGCTGTGATTATGACCTTAGTCAGACGTTTAGAAAAATAATCCAGGTAATGACAAATTAAACTATGTAGAATGCAAGAAAATGTCACTGAATCACTGAGGTGGTTCTAATAATTCTAGTACTAAACAGGTCATAAAACAGGAACTCTAATTGAAATCAAAATAACTAATTGTGTGTTGTACTAATATTTGTATTGAAGAGATATATTTAGTGACATTAATATCAATATTTTTTTTCTTTTTGTATATATATTTTCTATCCTAGAGTCATTTCATCTCAGACCTCATAAACATTTGCACAATCAATTTACAGAACATTACTTAAGTACAAGATCCTAAAACTTGTCAACTAAACCATATCTTAGAAAATGGTTGTTTTTCTTATCAATAAACATTACCTGACAGAGGCGACCTACTTGATTATACCATATCAGTAACACCAGTTTAAGATGGCGCCTCAGTAATTTATTCTATAAACAATGTAAGTTTCCTGTGTCAGTCAGGGTACTTTCTTGTACATTTACTTGTGAGGTATGCAGTGCCAGTGTAAGGGATCTACCAACGTCTTTACAGGATAGATCATCTGCTATCTGCTTCCACCTAGCCTCCAGCTTTAGCCTGTGGCTCTACTCTCTGCATGCAGTAATGAGCTGCCACCTGGGTAATGGCATTGGTAGATCAGCTCAACTAGGTTGAGGGTAATCAGGAGTTTTGAACTGTCTGTGAAAATCAATATCCAGCAATTTCCCTGAGGGGTAAGTTCATGGAACAGGACGAAACAAAATAGATCACCCTGTTCATCGCACTGCACCTCTGATATAGCTCCAGTCAGCTCAACCCACTTGCCACTAGACTGGGAAGTCAGTTGATGAGAAGATTGAAACTGGTCATCCTTCACTATGATTCAAATTCAGCAGAAGTTGACACCCAACCTTCTCCAAAACTACACAAACAGACAACAGACTTCTTGTTGCAGTGACCAGGTATTGCACAGTACTACATCAAATGAAAAATTGCCACTTTCACAGTTTCAATACTCAGAAGGTGTAATATAAGAAGCCATCTGCACAGCTGTTGTTGATATTCTTTCACATGTGTTGTCAATATATAAGAGATATGGTCACCTTCGAGAATGAAGGACAAACAAATATGAATATGCATGGTAAACCTCCAATCATCACTTCAGCATGAAAAGTAGCAGTTTATACTTTGTTGAAAAGGTGATACTAAGACCAAAGCATGTCTAAATTTTTCTCCCCCTACTCACAGAAATAATTTTTCTATCTGACATTTTGAGGTTCCTTGCATTACATACGTTAACACTCACATAACAATGTGAACTGACTAGAATTGCATATCAGCTGACAGCCTGTACAAGCGTTTGAAGTTCTTTATTCAACAGCTAGTAAATGACGGTAACACACACATACACACACTAGTTTAATAAAATTTGGGTAAAAATTTTGTAGAATGCAAAGCTCATCCACAATTATTGGCTACCTGATGTCACCATACAGTGATACAGTAAAAATGCTCCTGCTACTGGATATAAACATTATTCAAATAAGGTGATGCTTATAATTTTTGTCAGGTACTGTAATAACACAGGAAAAAAAAAAAAGTTTTAAACTAGTGTTTTGAAGATTACTAATGGTCATATGACATTATATTGAACTCAATCTATTGTTTGTTTTAATAACAATTGTTCACTTGCTAAGAACACTTGAAGTATCATCAACTTGTTACATAACAAGTTGATGATTAAACAGTTTTAGCATTGTAAGTATTATGAAACACCCAATCTCATATTGAGGCAACATTTAGAAAAAAGAGAACTTAAGCTCCAAAGAACCATGCTTTACATGGTAATTCCAACAAAAACTAATCCTTCACTGAAAGAGCTATTAAACAAAAGAATCCTTAAAATCATACTTTCAGGACTAAATTTTCAAAGCTAGTGTTCTGATCATATAGAGAAACAAATTTATAATTAAATTGCAACTATTTTTCATATAAAATAATATAAGACATTATAAGCATCAATTTTGAGAAAGCAAAGAGAAACAGGATCACTGACAGGACTGATGCTCTTTCCCGTCTCAAATTAATACTTATCATCTCTCTAATACCATTTTACATACACGGTATTGTTTAGTCACAAGCCAGTCCTGGTTGAGCTGAACTATGATGTTAAAAAATAAAGTGTAACAATTGTGACCATTACATTTTTTTTATTATCTACACTTTGTGCACCCAGAACCACATTATCCAAGTGTTTTAATTTCATGATGGAAAATAGTGATTCAAAGGATATTTGGCTTCTAATTTTAATAGATCAAACACTGTTGGTGCAAGAGTTCTACTGATGTATGATTTTCCTAACAGTCATCACTTAACTGTGAAATGGTGGTATTGGTTCCAGATTTTAGCACAGTAATGTCACTTATTTACCAGCATTATCAAAATGCAGCTAAGAGTGGTGGAATAGCAAAACTTAATAATAGCAGTATTTAGCTTCATTACTCTACAAAACTGATTTTACATTTCATCACTGCAGAGTCAATAAGTATCAGTTATATAATGAATGTTTATTACTGTAAATCATGATGTCATTGCTGAAAAGTGTGGCTGTAGTGATAGTGACACCCTCATAGATGCTAAGAAAGACACATGGAATGAAAATAACTCGTGGAAGGAGACCTACTCCAAGTAGGCCTAACTGAGTGATCACCAATTGAGGTTGACAGCTATATGGTCAAAAAGGCCATAAATATATGAAAGCAGAGAAACAATAGAACCATCAGAGATATTTGCCAAGATGCTGATAACAATTGGCATTGGGCGATTCCAAAATCCAAAACCTATTTTCTTACAGATTTTCCAGGTTACAGGAAAGTTAATAAGCAAAGAAGTCAATGGAAAAATACATTTCCCATTCAGAATTCCATGTTAGTTACAGCAATTTTTTTTTTCCTGAAGTGCAATGCTTTCTTTGGTCAGCCCAAATAAAGGAGATCTATAATCAAAAGTGTTACAGTTATGACCATTTCTTTTATTTCAGCATAGTATATTTACGAGTATATTATCCAATGTGTTATTTTTTTTTAAGTGGGTAACTTGTCATTTAAGATTTAGTTGTCGTTTCTATCAAATTGAATCACAAAGTAGAAATTGTCATTGACTTCAGCCAAGTGGATAAATTAAAAACTAAATTTATGTATCATTAATTAAGGAATCTAACTATTTACACCAGAGAGAGGATCAATGCTACCAAGCTGGAATGGAGCTTTTTACATGAAAGAAGTTAAAAATTTACATTATCAAAAAATAAGTTTCCAAACAAAAACTGATCCAAAAGGATATCACGCAATTTGTAAACACTATGTACATTTCAACTGAAACTTTAAACATAAGCTAACTTCAGTAAATCTAGTCTGTGTCCTTAACAATTGAATGTCTTAATGTAGTTGAACAATTGGATATATACATAAAATTACTGAAAATTACAAGAAAAATACATTATTTATAAACTGAAGTTTTTTAATATACTGCTTAATTGTCCATGTTTTTAATGCTACACTGCAAAATATAGGATAAAAGCATAGTTTTTAGGTCAAGAATTTTTACATTTAGTAGTTTTGCCATAAGTTTATTGTGAGAAAAAACTATGAATATAGAATAAAACTTCAGGTGTTAAATGTACAGTAAATACCTATTTTGAATCCTTATAATGAATATTAAAGAATTGCAGTTGAAAGCGGAGAAAAGATTTAACCTTCTAGTATTCAGGCTACCCTATCAAATGTAATGCTTATCTAATCACACTGTTTTCAATTAATCATGCATTATCTTGTAGCTTTGAGACTTTGATGATATGATTGCTTACTTTTAGTATGACATTGTAGGATAGGTGAGAGAGCCTGGATATGGCTGGTTTGAACATAAAACGAGTAGAATATCTGGGCCAGATATAACTGATCTAAACATTAAAGGGTTAAGATGTATGAAATGAGAAAATCAAATGATACTTACTCTCACACTGGACAGCTGCTTTATTTGCCATGCTCTTGTTACATACATGACACAGTGAAGTATTACTTATCGAGAGAGACACAAACTGGTGTGCATTTTTATGTTTGTTCTCTTTCTCTTTGCCATCTTTTCCCTGCAAAGTTAAAAACAAATAAGTTATTTTTTATCATATAATTTCAAATGAACAAGAAAAAGAGAAAATCTAATCCACAAAACAAAACATCCTGCTCTTGCCAGTACAAGCACTGTTTTAACTCTGTTAGCTTAGCTGTAGTTACACGAACCAAACCAAAACTAAAACAGATAATTTATCCCAACAACATGAAAATACAGCTATCACAACCATCATTATATGATCAATTTTTTCTAAAAGTGCACCATATTGATTATGTACAGGACGAAATAGGATCCAAGTCCTACATTCTAGAACAACTCCTATGAGAAAGTGGCAGTTAAAATGATAACAATTACAATCATATAGAATCTAGATCAGTGGTTCTCAACCAAAGTCCATATAAGATCTTGTTAAAATTTGTGAAAATAAATTGGTTCTACAATACACAAAATATTTTAACAATTTTTTTATGCAGTTCTTAACAATCATAAAATCATAATAGAATGTTTTAAACATTGAATAGCTATGAGGTCCCATCTGAATAAAACAGGAATCAAAGGGGTCCTTAGGTGAAAAATAGTTGAGAATTACTGGTCTAGATTCTAGACTCAAGCACACTACATGACCAATCACTTAGTGGCAAGACCATAAAATTAGGCACATGATTTGGTTTATAATCATTATACATCACTTGTTAAAATAGTGTTAGAATCTCCCAGGTTAAGTGATAAAAATCTACACATTATCAGTCATTGTGTTTATGGTGATCCAACAAAATAATCAAGTTTGGAATATTACAAAATGTTAAAAAAAGAAAAAATAACAAACTCATTAGCAGTCAGATTACTCTGACAAATGTAATAATTATTCATTCAAATTCAACTGAATTAGTTCTGCATGCATTATCTTGTAACTTTGAGATTGCAATGATGTGATAGTTTATTTTTAGAATATTGTAAGGTAAGTGGAGGCGCAATGGCCCAGTGGTTAGGGCAGCGGACTCGCGGTCATAGGATCGCGGTATCGATTCCCAGACCGGGCGTTGTGAGTATTTATTGAGCGTAAACACCTAAAAGCTCCACGAGGCTCCGGCAGGGGATGGTGGCGAACCTTGCTCAACTTTCTCTCACTCTTACTTCCTGTTTCTGCTGTGCCTGTAATTCAAAGGGTCAGCTTTGTCACACTGTGTCACACTGAATATCCCCGAGAACTATGTTAAGGGTACACATGTCTGTGGAGTGCTCAGCCACTTGCACGTTAATTTCACGAGTAGGTTGTTCCGTTGATCGGATCAACTGGAACCCTTGACGTTGTAAGCGACGGAGTGCCAACAACAACAACATTGTAAGGTAAGTGTGAGAGGTTAGATCTGGTCAGTTTGAACATAAAACCAGTAAAACATTTTGGCCAGATACGGCTGGTTTAAATGCAAAAGGGTTCAACAGTAAGAATAGAAAAATTGTTTATCTTTATGAAGATAATGTCTAAACTTGCTGCTGAGTTTCACACTGCCACCTGCTCTGTTGGGTATCGATAGCTGTGTTCATTTTGCTGCAAGCGTTGACAATTAGACACAAAGTTCCAACTCCATCCAAGATTCTACCCCCATTCCACACTACAGACACTGATATACAGCTGTCCAAATTGGATATAGACAACATCAGGTTCACTTGTGTGTGAGGACCTGCAACTATTATGGGCCCTGTTCCTCTTCTCCTGACTAACTCATATAAAAAAAAGTAGAAATTAGAAGCAGATCGCTGGAAATATTAAGAACATAAATGACATTAAACATAACCTTGCACACAAATAGAAATTTTCTCCTCTTCTCACACTTTCTTCCACTCTCTCTTTCTTCCTCTCTCTCTCTTTCTCTCCCTGTGTGTGTGTGTGTGTGTGTGTGTGTGTGAGTGTGAGTACAGATGCACACATTTACATATTAAGTAAGATTTATGACACTAAAAGTATAATACTTAAATAAAACCATACTAATTCCCCAATAACATAAATACTGTAATAGAAGCCCTACTTAAAATTATTACAATAGCTTACTTAGATTTGGATACTAGCATATTTTGTAAAATTTAACAATGCTTGTGTGTGTGTGTGTGTGTGTGTGTGTGTGTGTGTGTGTGTGTGTGTGTATTTATAGACATGTGTGAATGTATTGCATCTGCTTATTGTATACGTGTTTGTTTTTCACCCCCATTCTGTATGTTCTCACCAAATACACTGAAGAATTTTAGAAAAGAAGAAAGAGGAAAATAGT
>NC_068982.1:33377826-33385199 GCF_001194135.2 Octopus bimaculoides
TTTGTTTTTGTTTTATTTTCATTCTTAGAGAACCTTTCAAAATGCATTCCATGTCTCAAGAAATTCCTACATAAAAAATATATTTCTTTATTAACTCTTTTCTTTCTCTTTCAAAAGAAACAAACCAAATCGTAAAACTGTCTTCGAAAAGTTTGGAAGTGTTAAATCTATCAGATGCCACAAAGAGGTTTTAGCATATTTCATTGTAACCAAGACCTTGTTTTGAGAAAATTCAACAATTCCCTATTAAGAGGGAATTTTTCCCCATAAGATCATCATCATTTAAGATCCGTTTTCAGTGCCAGCAAGGGTCAAACAGTTTGACAGGAGCTGTATCAGGCTCCAGTTGTCTGTTTTGGCTTGGTTTCTACAGTTGGATATCCTTCCTGATGCCAACCACTTTACAGAGTGTACAGAGTGTTCTTTTGACATGTCACTGAATGGGTGCTTTTTACATGCCATCAGCACAGGTGCCCTCTTAACATATCAACAGCACAGGCGCCCTTTACATGTCAACAGCACAGGTGCCCTATACATGTACTGGCAATAATCATGATTAACTTAACAGGATGTGTCTTCTCAAGCACAACAAATCGCCAGAAGTCTCAGTCATTTGTCATTGTCTCCATGAGGCTCAACAACCGAAGATCATATTTCACCATCTCACCACATGTCTTCTTGTGTCAACCCCTTCCACAAGTTCCTCATTGAGCATATCAGAACACTCCCTTTATAGTAAGTTATCATCTCTAAAATCTGAAGTTTCAGTTTACATGGAATTTACTCTCTCTACTATATCTACTTGGAAATCAACAATAAAACCTTCCAGTTACTCTGGCAGTCAAGTCTCACTTCATAACTCATCTGGATTTTTTGGCTGATTTATTGCTTTTCAAACATAATCATAGGCAGCTAAAAAATCACTTGCTCTACTTTAACCTTATAAGAAAACTGGGCTGAATGGATCACTTCAAGAAATTATATATTTCTTCCCTTTATTTTTTGAAATTCAGATATTTATTAATTATATGCAGAAGAGCCAGTGAGCTTCATCTCCAAAATGGTTAGGAGCCCTCTGGCTTTCCCTATAAAGTTGTCATTAGCAGTAACCTCAAAGTCTATTTTCCCCCCTGCAGAAACCTAAACTTTCATTCCCTTCTCTCATGTAGTTAACCAATACTTGAATCTTTCTTTTGATTTATAGTACATACACTAATAAAATTTTCCTGTTACTGCCTCCATGAAAGTATATATGCTTACACTGTATATACACTTATACAATCCTCCCATTATTGTCTCCACGAAAGTATATATATTCATATAACAACACATACATGCATACAATCCTCCCATCGCTGCCTCTTTGAAAGCATCATTCAACACCAACCTCTTAGCACACTTACTGACCATTTAAATTAGCTAATTAGTTAAGTTCTCGCTGCTTTTGATAACTAAATGTAAATTAATTCAAAACCATTAAAATAACTAACACAAGCAACCCTCAAGTATGAACACACGATCACATTTTTTTTTTTTTTGCTATATTATCTCTTTCAACTTACTTTAATCCCTCTCTATCTCCCATATCTAAACTCAATTCAACTTTGGAAGCAAAAGTCCAGAAAACAACAATTTATAATAAATAATACATTTATAATAAATAATAGTTTTCCTCTGTATTTTCATGCCAAATATAATAGCTCTTAAATTGCCCCTTACTCTTCACAAGTATTTTATCTGCCCCACCATTCTGCACCTAAAATAAGATGTATTCGAAAGTGAGTGTATTCGGTCCTAAGAAGAGCAGCTCCTCTGAGCATCTCTTATTGACTGATTGATTTCACATCTTTCAGAAAATAGAAATAATCATTACTCTGTTATCACTCCTCTTATCAGTCTCCATCCCACTATCACCCATGTCTCAACCATCCTCAGCTTTACCAATCATGCCTCTATTGCCCACCCTTCAATCTTCCTCCCCTCTTCTCATTCCCATGGTACTATACTACTTGATATGAGTAAAGATAGCCTTAGCCTCATTCAGTTCATCAGACGTTGGTTGCTTCCAGTATAATTAAGAATGCTACAGAAGCTATCTGACCCTCACTCCAGCACTCCAAACCCCTCTCTCTTATTCTAATCAATCTAGCTTTCTCACCATTTTGAGATACATATCTTAAGGGACTTCATCATATTACATGTACCCCATACACTATACCTATCCTCCCTGCCTGCCCACTTGGTATCAACACCCTACCTTCACTCTTATCAGTTATCCAACTCTTGATATACTCCACTCTCTATGGCTAGTGTCACAATACAATTCACCCAGTACACTTTGTAAAGTGGATAGTGTTTGAAAGAGAATACAGCCTACAGGTGCCAAGATTTCCCTGGCTTAAGGAATCTTCCATGCAAATATGATAAACTTATGAAAACTGAACTCAGCACAAAAATGACTCTAAATGTATTTACATATAATTACCCTATATGTCACTAACTATTTTTTGCAAAACCTCTAATGACCTCTCACAGAATCCTAAAGTCTTGCACCACACCGCAATTGAGAAACATGTTTGAGAGAGTGTCTCCTTTATGTTAAATGCTACTGAATTAACAGAACACCTTTGACTATATATATGATGATCTTCTGAAAAAGATATCTATGTGTTCTACTAATCCCTTGAATCAAAAACTTTCTAATACAAAGTTCCAGCATAGTAACAGAACTTTATCAGAATCTCAATACCTCAAAAGATGAATCTTAAGGTTCAGTAATCATACTAAAGACTCTTCCGTCTTTACACTTCCTAACATTTAACAACACAATTTTCTATTCTTCCCTAATGTAGATTTCATTTATATCTGAGGTCAGCACCTCCAACCAAGCTAAACAGATGCCACAAGAGGTATTCAAAACATCATACAATAAGGGACGTGATATTTGTGTCTTTTCCAATGATACCAAAACATTGTTACTTTCAGAGGGAAGTAAACACAAAACTACATTGTCATCTACCCAGAAAAAAAACACCCAAATAAAATTCCTGTTCTCTTCCCAAATGCTTGACTACCAAATCTCCAATAACTGTATACAATATCTACATTTTCCATCATGGGGTTAAAACAATGAAAGAAGATGCTACCTCTTTATTGTCAGTACATTCTTCAGCCTTAATTACCAGCCAACAATTTACAAAGCACAAGATCCATCCCATGAGTACACTCTCTTTTTATAGTTTAAAGATGGAAGAGCAGCATCCTGGTCTTTTTCAAATCCTCCAAATGCTGGCAGACAGAAAGTTATCTTCATATCAAGGACTTGATCTGAATGTTTACAACATCCAGGTGCTAAAGGCACCCGAGGGGGCAGCTAATAATCATCAAGTACAATCCTACATAACCACCTATTGAAGATCTGATAGGTAAACCTACACTCATCAATATTGTTTGAATCTTTAACCTTTAGTGTCCTTTTTGTTTTATGGTTACTACAATAGTTTTGCTTCTGTTGAACTCGCAATACCATTCTGACTACTCTAAACCCTTTTGATCCACCCAACTCTCCTTTTCTCCTCAACACTGTCTCATTCAAAATTTTTTTTATTTGAAAAGTTACCTTAACAACTATATCGAATGACATCTCTCTGGAGTTTGCTTCTTCTCAACATTTATCATTAAAACATTGATAACCTCACCTAATTAACAAACACACACACAATCATTTTAATGTATACTTTTGCATACTAACATGACTCAGATTGGATTTGTTGAGGGAGATTTTCTGTGGTGAAATGGTCTTCCTGTTGCCAACCATCAGCTGATTGTCAGCAAGGTAATATTTCCCTAGTTCAGGTGTTTTTATGGAAGACTGCACACAAACATCACCACGTCGTGACAGCCAAGATTGTTTTGGCAATAAGCACACAATACCAAGACAAGAACATACACATGCACACAATAATATATTCCCTAATTTGGACAAGTTTTCATGGAACACTGCAAACAAGTACCACTGCTTCCATGGGAGCATTTCTTTCATACAATTAGTATCTGATGTAAAGAAAAGAAGATAAGCATGCACGCACATGCACACAATGGTTAGAGCATTGCACTCACAAATGCAACATCATGATTTTGATTCTCAGCCTGGCAGTGCATTGTATTCTCAAGCAAAACACTTCATTTTACATTGCTCCAGTCCACTCAGTGTGAACAGGTAACCCTGCAACAGACTGGCATCATATGAAAGCTTAAAGAAATGTGAGGAAGTGCACTGTGACCAGCAGTGTATAACTATGTCCGATAGTTTGGTGGATAGTCACACATACACACACGCAATGGTCTTCTTTCTTTAGTTCCCATATACTAAATTGACTCACAAAACTAAAGTTGGACTGGAGCTATAGAAGTCACTTGCCTAAAGAGCCACAGAGTCAGATTGAACCCAAAACCATATAGTTGAGAAGCAAACTTCTTAAACAGAATGTAACACCTGCACCTATATTATAACCACCAGTCACATATGTTGTACCTATACATATGTGTGCATGCGCATACATGCTTATTCACCAGTCTAAGAAAGTTTTGATAAAACAGAAAAAAAAACTGAAGAAAAGCAAGAGGATAAGAAGTTAGGAGTATGGATGTCTCTTATACTAACAAACAGAAAATTTTAGGTACAACTTTTATTGAAGCAATTTAAAATAAACAGAATTTTGGATGATATCAAGAATATTCCTGATGTTCAGAATTATGTTAGCTCTGATCACAAGCACCAGTTCAGACAGGAACGGGGATGCTAACAGAAAATTACCCTCTTCCTAACCGGAAGCATCAGAAATAAAACATTTCCTACCATAACATCGATGACAACAGACTGAAGTGAAGCAAATCTGACAAGGTACCTAGCATGGATGATAATATAATTGCCTAATGCCAATGATAAATATGTTTTCCTATAGGTCAGTTCATTGTTATGTACATTACAACTAGCATTGAATTCTTGACATTATGTATGTCTAGTATTGTTAGAAACATGGAATGTTACTAATTAGTTTGTTATATATAATAGAAAAAATTCTATGCCAACAAACCATAACTAGCTTTATTATGGGGTCATATCTCTCGCTTTCACATGGTAGAGGAAAATACTCAAGGAAATTTAAAACAAAACAATTATAAAAAAAACGATAGATGTGTAAAAAAAAAACTAGCCAAAGCCAGAAGTTGTTAGTGATTTCCTGCAGTTGTTGACAGAAAAACAAAATGTCTAAAAGTATATTGAAATGTTAATGTACAAAAATGATATTCAAAATAATTTCTTTATTATTGCTACAAAGAACAAGGCTAATATATGAGGGGAAATTACAAGGACAGGTTACAAAAGTGTGTTGGACTATATAGAAGTGCCATAAAGGCGACAGAAAGCCAATGGTTTCTGATTAAGACACAAAGCCAGTAATTTTAGAGTGAAGTGGTTAGTCAATATCATTGGCCCCAGTACTTGATGGCTACTTCATGAAATTTATCCTGTAAGAATGAAAGACAAAATTGACCTCAGCAGGATTTGAACTCAAGAACTGGAACAAATACTGCAAGTTGTTCTTCCCAAGCTCAGAACAGACCAACCAGTTGATTATTAGTAATGCCTGCACTTCTCTATTACTAGTCTTCTATAGAAAACTACCACAGAAAATTTCAGTAGCCATGTTACTTCACTGATAGCAGGATATGAATGCTTAACAACATTCCAGATGCCAGGTCTTGGAGTTTGTCTCACTCAGGATTGCAGCTCCATCAAAAGCAGGAAAACAGATGTGCTTGACAAATGGCAACTGCAACTACTTGGCATCCAGGATTATCTGCAGCTGCAGAGGATGTTGGTAGCAGATGGCTTACCTGACCAGAGGAGTGTGCCCCTGCTAGAAGAAGAGCAGGCGCTCCTCACATAAGTGCAATACATTCATTGTGTTGACAGAAAGTATTTTTGCCTATCCCACTACAACAATGAATAACAAGTAATGATAACCCCACAACACTTAAAGACATGTGTTTATCAAGAAATGTGTTTCCAAAATTACTAAATCCCATAAAGATTGAATTTTTCAACATTTCTGAATAATAATCGCTAACATTAATTAGAATAATAATAATCCTTTCTACAATACGAAAAAGGCCTTAAATTTTGACAGAGGCAGATAGTTGATTACATGGAGTCCAGTGCTCAACTGATACTTATTTTACTGGCCCTGAAAGGATGAAAGGCAAAGTCATCCTTGGCAGAATTTGAACTCAGAATGTAAAGATGGATGACATGCCACTAAAATTTTTGTTTCCAACCAAACATATGAAACCATAAGTGTATTCAAATTAATAGACTCCATTTATTGACTATTTTGGACATTTTTTACAAAAAATATACTGAGCCCTGAAGGAAGAAAGTCTGTTTGGCAGGATTTTAAATATTAATGTAAATAGATACAGCTATAAGATGTGGAAGTTTTAGTTTGATACACTTTTTTTATATACTCCTTCACACTTCATTCAAACTCTCTCTCTCTTTCTCTCTCCTTTGCATCTCTCTCTCTCTCCCTCAACATCACTATCTGTCACATGCTATCTCTTTCTCTCTAGTACACACTATAGTGGTTGGCATTAGAAAGGGCATCCAGCCATAGAAATCGTGCCAAAACAGACAATGAAGCCCAGGCAGCTCTTCAGCTCCTGTCAAACTGTCCAACTCACAGCAGCATGGTAAACAGGCATTAAATGATGAAGATGATGATGATCAAACAAGCATTTCATTAAGCCAAGAATTAATATCCATCCATCTTTTCTACCCACTATTCCTGGGAGGATCATGGGGGCAGAGTCCCCAGTCATCTCCTCCATGGGGTCCTATTAGAAGCAACTCACAGACTTTCCAGCTGATCCCATGCACGACTAAGATCATGTATATCCCAACCATCTCATTCTTGGTCTACTATAAGGTCTCCTACAAGTTGGCTCAGCTTGAAAAATCTGTCTTGTGACTCTTTCCTGTAACATTCTAATCACATGTCCAGAGTATCAAAGATGGGACCTCTCAATGCATGTGATGGGTCAATCTAGACTCCCTGCTCTCCAAGCTATGCTGGAAATTAAGGTTATTCTTTTACTTGTTTCAGTCATGTAACTGTGACCATGCTGATCAATCAACCCCAGGACTTATCTTTCTTAAGCCTGGTACTTATTCTATTGGTCTCTTTTGCCAAACCGCTAAGTTACAGGGACATAAACACATCAACACTGGTTGTCAAGCAGTAATGAGGAGGGGGAGGGGTCAAACACACACACAGATATATATATATATATATATATATATATATATA
>NC_068982.1:33385225-33405912 GCF_001194135.2 Octopus bimaculoides
TATATACACGACAGGCTCCTCTCAGTTTCCATCTACCAAATCCACTCACAAGGCTTTGGTTGGCCCAAGGCTACAGTAGAAAAAACTTGCCCAAGGTGCCATGCAGTGGGACTGAACCCAGAACCACGTGGTTGGGAAGCAAGTTTCTTAGCACACAGCCACACCCACCAAAAAAATAGCAGCAACTGCAGGAAGTGTATTAGGGGTAGTGTCAAGTCAAAAAAAAAGTGATTTCTATGTTAAGCAAAAATTTTCTTTTATGAATTCAGCTACTAACATATATGTGACACACCAGTATTACGATATCTAATCTGACCATCAAAAAATATTATTAGAAGATGAGAAAAAGTCTGTTTACTTTCATATTTGTGGGTTTGGTACACAAATTCTACCCCTTTAGAAAGATATACCCAAGACATGGCATGACACAAACATGTAATAGACAAAATAGTTTTGCCTCATAGAAGATAGGTTTTGTTGTTTTCTTTAACAAGTTACTGTCAATATATTTATCTAAACAGCTGTGTCTAATAGCAAGTATGAAAAAATATGACCAACTTGTACAAACACACATTAAAATTTATGCATTTTCAACACAACAGATTCTTTTCCTAAAAACAAAAAGAAAAATCTGTCAAAAACAAATATTTAGAAATTTTGATGGCTTCCCATCCATCATGTGACTAATTTCAACAACGAAAATTGAAAATCTATTAAAAAAAAAAAAGCCGAGACCTTGTGGACATCAATTTATATCATGTGACTAAATTTCCTGTTCTTCAAAATCTGTGTCAACACCTCCTGCCTCATCCTGCTCCTCTACTTTGACTGTCCTAGGCTGCTACCACTCCCAGACTTATGTTACTATAGGATATGGTTGCACATAAGTAGAACCATTTCAACAATAGTGACAAGCTTAATCCTACAAATCATCCTCTGTGTGTGTGAGTGAGAGAGAGAGAGAGAGAGAGTATGGATGTATCCAGACAATGATATGCTTCCAGGAGGCAAATCTGAACACACTTATAGACACTTAATTGCCTAGTTTACATGTGTAAACAATGATGGACTTAAACCATTATTCATGTAATGTCCAACTTTCATTAATATTATTAATCACAGTAGCATAGTATAGTCTGTTTGAGGCATTGTCTGATGCATATAACTATTTTTTTTTTCTTGTTTATAAAGCCAAAACAATGCAAGTTATAAGAAATAATACTACAAGTCAACAGTTTTTACTTTTACCTTGTAGTTTAGTATTTCAGGGTTAAGAACTCTTCTTCAGGAAATCTTTGTACAAATGGTGTTGTGAGTTGACTTCTAGCTCTCAACACCATTTCTCTGAAGATGTGTATTATTCCTTATAACTTGCATTGTTTTGGTTTTATAAAAGTTTAAAAATTAATAGTAGTATTGTTGCAACACTTACAAAGGCTGGATTACATCATCATCTATGCAATATTTCTAGTACTAACGACTTTCAAATATTTCCTCATTACATACATTAAACTGCAGAGCTTGTTTGGTAAAAATAAATTACAACCTACCCCAAAAAACTTGGGGGGGGGGGACCCACTGCAAATGAAAGGTGTTAAGTCACCATAACCAAATACAATCAAAAATTTAATTTAAATATGGTACAAAGAATGTACCAGTGACTACAAATAAAGTGATAGACTTAAAATAATTGAAGCATGTGAATGCTTCTATTCTATTTTCTGTTTTTAAATAAAAGTGGCATTACAAATAATGCTACAAACTACAGGTGTGTCAAAATAGGAAGAAAAAATACAAATTTTCCAAGCAGAATATGTCAGAGGAAATGACCCAGGAAAAGTTATAAAAGAGTTTAAAATGATTGGCCACAATGGAATGCTAATAAATTTAAAGCAGAAATAAACATTCGTACATGAGTACTCCTGAGTGATGGAACAGGTAATTCATTGCCCACTTTAAAACCCTTACATGATCCTTCGGTACCTTTAGCAGAGTCCACTTTACGGCAAACATTTAGACCCTATTTTTGAATAACTTCCTCCGGCCAGTTTTGAAAAAGGTCATTTATGACTAAAATGCTTCTTTTTATTACACTTTTTCTCAATAATACTTTGAACACTTTAACTCTTTAGCATTTAAACCAGCCACATCTGGGCAAAATATTCTGCTTCTTTTATGTTCAAACTGGTCAAGTCTGGTTTCCCACATCAACCCTACAATATCATTTTAAAAATTAATGGTTGCCTTATCAAAATTTCATAGCTACAAGATAATTCATGATTAATTCAAAACAATGTTTAAAAAAAAAAAAAGGCATTACTTTTGATAGAATGTGAATGCTAAAGGGTTAAAAATACAGAATAAGGATTTTCAAGAAAACTGTACTCTGTAGTAACTAAAAAAAATTTGAACTGAAAGGAAGTGCTATGCATGCTAACTCTTTTGGTACCAACCAACCTGAAACCACCCATGATTCTACAATGTAAACTTCCAGTTTTAAAGTGATCTAAATTAAAACCTTCCATTATAACTTTATGTTAATAAATGCTCCAAACATTAGCTTAATTATAATAAATATATTATATTAAACTCTTCATTATTTGCGAAATTAATTGAAATAGAAGCAGTATATTTCTACAGAGATATGGCAATGACAGAGTTAAAAGATAGGTACTCCAAACTGAATTGGAAAGTGAAAATTTCAATACTCCATCTTTTATATTCATAAGAATCGAAATCGAACTAAATTCGATGACTGGCACCCATGCCAATGTCGTCTCCTTCATTGGATACGAAACTCAGCTTGCGAAGACCTGTTGGGGCAAACGAATGTGAAATCGTGATGGCACCTGTGCCCAGTGTCGCCTTCCTGGCACGTGTAAAGACATTCGAGCAAGATCGTTGCCAGTGCCGCTAGACTGGCTCCTGTGCAGGTGGCACGTAAAATACACCATTTTGAGCGTGGCCGTTGCCAGTACCGCCTGACTGGCCTTCGTGCTGGTGGCACATAAAAGCACCCACTACACTCTCGGAATGGTTGGCGTTAGGAAGGGTATCCAGCTGTAGAAACTCTGCCAAATCAGATTGGAGCCTGGTGTAGCCATCTGGTTCACCAGTCCTCAGTCAAATTGTCCAACCCATGCTAGCATGGAAAGCGGACGTTAAACGATGATGATGAAGAAAGTAGTTCTTTTAACTATATTAATTCATTTATATCAATTACAAGCTTTGCAATATTTTTAGAGTAGAATATAATAAGTAATACACCTAAAAGAGTACTTATTTTTTTCCAGTACTATCAACAGTCAATAATTGTGTCTCAATCATATCCTGCAACAATGTCTTTTACTCATTCAACAAATATATTTCTCCTTGGTTTTGTTAGAAATAGAAGCTAAATCTCTTCTTTAAGATTAAGACATTGAGTGAAACAATTACAAATTCTTGTAATTACAAACACATTCTTTAGAGCCTTTTGATTACTTATATCCATTAAACTTGAGTTGTAGTAACAGCTTAAGATACACCAATATATAATGAGAAAAAACAAAAAAAGAGCCTCTATGAGGTTATTCGAGCTGCTAGAGGTAGCAGCCAAATCCATTTCAAATAACATTGTATTGTCTTTTTAAAAAAAAGGGAAGGGAGGTTGAATTGGATAAAGTAGCCTGAGATACTCCATTAAAAATGGGATGGTTGCAACTGGAATGCTTTTGACCATAGGCCTGTTCAGAGATTTCCGACAACTAAATAATAATAACATAATTTAAACATCTTTTACCAAACTTCTCCCAAAACTTGATTATACTGAAAATTAATTGAAACACCTAAGTTAGACCATTCATTATAAATATAGTTATGGATAGACTAAATATAAGATAAGTTTTGTTTTTTTTTTTCTTGTCATTCAGCCATAGTAAATGTTTTAAATATGACCAGATGAAAATGAACATGATCATAAGAAATATAAGCTGTTTCTATGGATTTTCTATTTATATTTGGGTGTATTACATTTTAAGAGTAATATTTTTCAATTATATTTTAAATTTCCACTTTCAAGTTGTGAGAATTTAAAACATAGCTGAAGATCTATGTCAAGTATTTTATATCCTATTATCGAATTATTTTTTGGTTTCCCATATACCAACACACACAAAGATCAGGGAAATGAATGGGCGTGACAGTGTTGTAAGAAGTTTGCTTCTCAACCTCATAGTTCTGGGTTCAGTCCCACTATGTGACATCTTGGGCAAATATCTATTATAGCCCAAGGTCAATCAAAGCCTTGCGAGTAGATTTGGTAGATCGGAAACTAAAAGAAGCCCATTGTGTGTGGATGTATATGTGTATATCTGTATTTGTCTCCTCCACTACTATTACTTGAACAACAGATAAAATACTCTAAGTAAATGTTTTGAGAAAGTAATCTGAAATCAATTTCAAATTACGGAGTGGTATCTAGATTTCTTTATTTACACCAAAGACTAGTCACTAAGGATCTGCTGTCATAGGCATTGATCCTCTTAAGTTAACTTATTTTTACAAAAAAATAAAGACAGAGCAATAAAGCAATATATTTATAATTTTGGGGGGTAAGGGATTTTCCCTGTAGCCTTGAGCCGACCAAAGCCTTGTGAATGGATTTGGTAGGCGGAAACTGAAGTGACCCTATCGTGTAAATGTGTGTGTTATTGCGTCCCCCATTACTGCTTGACAACTGGTGGAGGTTTGTATACGTCCAAGTAATCTAATGGTTCGGCAAAAGAGATCGATAGAATAAGTACCAGGCATAAAAAAAATTTCTGGGGTCCATTCGTTCGACTAAAACCGTTTCAAGGCGGTGCCCCAGTATGGCTGCAGTCCAATGACTGAAGCAAGTCAAAAATAGATATTGTCAAACATTATACGTCATTATCTAATTGACATTTAACATCTAATACAATGAATTCTAAAAATATAAAAGTGCCAACAAGAAAAGAAGCTTTGAACAGTTAACAAGACAAACAGAAGTTTTAACAACAAAAGCAGTGAAGCACAGTGACAATGTCCAAAGTGCTCTCCCAGCTCCACCACTTAATATGAGGGTTACACAATATATAATATCCTTAAATATGATGCAACAAACCAAACCGCAATTTGACACAAACTAATATATTTGTATAGCAGTAACACATAAAAATTCTTGCCTTAAAAAGTGCAATGTAAAAATAAAATAGTCTTTCTAAAGGACGGACGGACGGACACGCTAATCAGACTTGTCATAAAGGCAGAATCAAGAGATTACGTAAACCATAAAAATACCATATTGAATTTGGAAAAACTGAGAGCTACATTAATCATGGCTAGAGAGAAGACACTTATGGTTTAAGGAAGCAACTCAAACCAAATAACTAATTGTTAAGAACTAGCAACAACAAAATGAGAGTGAATTGTGAATTTTACATTAAATACATCTGAAACCACATTTAACTAATACTTAACAGTGTCGCTGATAGTTTAAGGTTTTCGATTGTAAGAAAAAGAAACATGATCTATTTGAAAATGCCACTTCTCTGAGTCACCTAATGTTTTGAAATAAATCCTCCAGGCAATATTTGGACCACTATATACTTCACAACTGTAAACTACATTCAAGCAAACCATTATAAATATCACACATGGGTTCCTTCGCGAATGTTAGTCAATATTACAAACAAATAATTATTGTAAATTATAAATGTCAAACTTTACCGCATAGACAAAGGAAGTAGGAATATTTATAGTAAACATTTTGAGTTTGGATAACAAGAAGGCCTTTTTGGAAAACATTAATACACATAACAATCAATGCCTGACATAAGCAATTATTGAAAGTAATGTTGAAATAAAATTCCTTTCATGATAAAACTGTCCATTTGAGCATCAACTTCAAGCAGGAAAAAAAAAATGATAATAATAATTAATTTTCCCATTTTATAGTTTCAGAAACCAAATAAAGCAACGAATAATATAGAAAAGAGATAAACGTGAATTAGCACATAAGTGGTTCATAAATAGGAATACAGAAGAGTATAGGTTTTTAGATAACTGAATCTCACAAGATTAGGTAAGACATGAAACTGTATACTAACTTAATTGATTCCCCCCACCCCGTTAATGTTAAAAGTATGAAAACAAATACTAAATACCATACCCACTTGGAGAAAAACTTTACATATATGCATATCTTTCCAACAGAAAAAATTCTATTTTGAGTTTGTACCATCAGGTAAGTATCAAAGTGGAATTCAAAACTTTTGAATTTTATTTTAAACCTAGTTTTGATTTTTTTTTTTCCTCTTTTAAACTATGATCCAAAGATGTGATTCTTCAAAATTGCTGTAATTTAGAGGTTTGGGGTTTTTTTTTTTTTTTAATTCAGAAGATTATATATATATTATATTATATTATATACCAACAATGATCACACCAACATCAACAACTCAAGGCAGCTTTGTTGTTTTCTAAAAATCATAAGCGTCTGTCTGTGATCCATAAAATAATCTTCATAACAGGGATCAACATATAGATTGCCAATTCCAAATGTAGCAGGGAAGTTGGAAAATACGGATAGTCTCTATCTTATGAAGAATTATGTAATCAAGAGAAATAATCATAGATTCTACACCAATTTAATGCAGTACAAAAACAGATAAGTTGAAAATCATTCCACCCCCATCTCATAAATTATTATTTTTCTGTAGTGTGTTGAGTATATGTCAAGATAAACGGTTGGCCAGATGGAAACCTAAAGAATAAAACCTTTTGATGTAAGAAGTAAAAGTAAAATTTTAAAAAACTTGCCAACATTTTCCCGAAAGTCACAAAAGTATAAATGAAAAAACTTAGAGAAACTATAGATTATCGTTGAAAATCTGTGAACCGTTGAAAATACATCTTTGTTTTAAAAAAAGAATGACATTTAACACTAAACAAGACCGAAATAATACATCTTTCATCTTTAAAAAGTGGTTCTATGAGGAAAAATGTAGGAGAAAAATGTCCGACATCGTTTCGACAAAACATCATGGAAATATCAGATGAGTAGAAATAATACTATTAACATTTTGTTGTTTTTACAATGAACAGACAAAATGAGTCGAATATTTTAAACTAACGTGGTCAGACTAATCCAGAATAAGAATATAATGATGTTTGTTATGAGAAGAAAAAAAGTGTCATTACGAAATATCATCATTGCTCCAATTCCATGTGTAAAAAGTCAGGCAGCTCCAAATGTAGTTAAAGACTTGCAACTAAACTGATTGGATGAAAGAAGAATTGCTAAAGAAAGATCCACCTTGTTTCATTTTCATTTTTTCCCCCTCTCATAATAAAACTGATCTATAAAAAGAAATGGAATACTAGATTACCCAGGGGAAAAACGTGTGATAAAACGACCAAAACAAACTTTTTATTAGTCAGACGAAATGACTCGCTCTTTTCTTTTTTTTCCTTTTAATATTCCAGTCAGGAACTAGACACACCACCACAATTAAAAATCGAACTTAACCTAATAACTAGCTAATAATAAGCTAACACGAGTAAATTATTTTATAAACTAGCAGTTTATTTTAGACTGTCTGCTTACTTACTGTACAGAGCCAAAAAGAAACGAAAATCTATTTGTTTTAAGAGAGATTTACTTTTCCAGCAAGGTGGTTTTCCTTAACGAATTTTCTAGAGTATGTTGCTAAATGTCAATAACGTTCATGTCTGTTTACTATAATGACCACACGGACAATAAGCTAAATATTTAACTCGTGGTAATTATTGAAACTTTGTCAAATTAATATTAGTATGTTAGTTACTAACTGATAGAGAGACAAAGGAAAGGTAAATAAAGTTCAGAAATCAATATACACACATGGCAACAACTAGAAGTACAAAAACTTCAAACCAAAATAACCTGTCCTCTTACGTTTTTGTTTTTTTTTCTCCCTTCTTTCCTGTTTATTTTTACTAACAGTGTTTATGAGTAAGTCACACGACACATTGGATAGACAGACTTCCTATTTTTCGAAGTCTAAATAAGTGACTAGTCTTGTCTTAAGTGAATGAAAGAAGGGCAGAAGAAATAGCAGCAGCCAAACTAACAGTAGGAGCAGTGTTTCCTACTGAAGAAGTAATAATATATGTAGGGGAGGTAGCAGCAAAAACAACCTAACCCCCCCCCCCCAAAAAAAAAAACTTAACTATGACAAGGGAATTCATTTTTAGTTTCCAGAAGTATGAATATCTGATTACAGCAACCAATAAGGCTATCAACAATAGCAATAAAATTAATAATTGCCACAGTATCATCTATACTTGGTGACCACTATTTAATAATATTAACGATGGGTTAATCGGTGCGTGTGTGCTATGTGAAGTGATTTCACAATTAAGGTGGGTTGTTGTTTTTTTTTAAATCTTACAGCAATTTTAAACCAAGTGATCAAAGCTTTTCTCGTATTTTCTTTCTTTCTTTCGTCCGATTATCACATTAAAAACGGTTTTATCATCGAGAGCCACTGATAAGAAATATTTATTTTGGACAGCTGTTGGATCTTATAAATATTTAGATCAACAACCAACCGACTCAATCAGCTAACAAGACAGAAATGGCGAAATTAAGTAGATCCCATAAATTATTTTTTTTTAAATGTAAGGAAACCGTTCATTAATCTCGGTAAGAAAGTTTAAATAGCAACGTTAATGTAATAAATCTTACAAGCAACTGTCAATAAAAACCATCACAATTATCTTCATCTAATAATTATCAAGTAAATTTCTATTCATTTTAAGAACATTGGATATATCTCTGTGAGAAAGAGTTAAGGTCTTTACAAAACGATTTCAATGTAAAAGATAAAATACCGAATCAGTCATATTGCGAGGACTAATTTACGAAGTGGAACACTTCAGAAAGAAATAGGGTCGAATCGATTAAAACCTTTTTCTTACAAAAAGGAGCCGTGTGATTAAGACAAAATAATAACCATTAATATTATGATTTCTAACACAAACATAAAGCCACAAATAATGACTTCCTAACTAACGTATAAAGTCTGTTTGCGATTAGATAAGGAATAGTTTGATTAAACGGAGCCAATATCTTATTGGCACTTATTTTCATCATGACATTAGCTTTATAACAAGAGAGAGTTTATAGGATAGCCGGGTATGGTCAAAAGCTATAGAATCTATATAATTTTAAGGTTTTGGATTTTGCCCTTCGTTTGAGACTCAGAAAAAGGAAAAGTGACACTGCTTGGGTAAGAAAGGGGAGAGAGAGAGGGCTCATGTTAAAATCATTTGTCTCTAATCAACACAGCAATTAAATGGTCGGTGGCAGACAGGGACAGAGCATAGTTTACAGAAGATAACCACTAGATTAATTACTGTCAACCTATCAAATTAAATGTACACCATTCGAGAGCGATAAGCTTCGCTGTAAACATTAGACAGTAGCACCAAATGTTAGCGGAATAAGATTGCATGAACGAACAATAGGTGGTTGTTATGTAGCGGGTATGTATCATATGGGTGACAGAGGGAGCTAACAACAATAGCAGCCAAGTTTCTTTCAATCACCTCTGTTTTTAAGACAGTAAATAATTTAAGTACAAGATAGACAAGGCCTGAAATAAAATTCAAAATTAAAAAAATTAAAAAATGGTCAGCGTAGGAAGGAACTATTTTGATCATTCGCCTACTCATCAGATTTGACCAGGGGTTAAACAAAAGACCAGCGAGAAGGAAGATCCAATCAAGGGGAGGCTTTGTTGAATCAAATTTATCCCTTACATCACAGCTGATACAGCTTGTCCTCATTTTCTTTATTAAAAAATTAAATTCTCAGACGTGACAAAAAAAAAGAAGAAATGGAAAAAAAAAACAGAACTATCAAAATAACTATCATAGACTGCTAATATATGAATATATGTAATCATAAAATATTGTTTTCTTACATAAGCATAACAAGTATTTACGAGTTGATGGAGCTTATATTCATCTGAAGAGCAATAGCAACAAACCGACCGTTTAATTGCTGTGTTGATTAGCGACAAACGTTACTTAAATCAACACTAATCACTAATATAATGAGGCTGATAGAGAAAGTACTCCCATTAATGAGGCTGACAGAAAGTACTCCTAACAGGACCGGTTTGTTGGAGAACACTTGCCTATAAAAAGATTACATTATACACACTATACCAGTATATACATTATACATATAGGATATTCTGTTATATATAAGTTCTGTTTTTTATGCTGACATACAGTACTTTGTTTTAAAGAGGCAGCCCCATATCTCTGATATGAACAAGGGAAAATTCACAATTTTGAATGAGAGGTTAGGTAAGGGATATCACATTTCATTTAAATACCATAAATAATAGTTGAAATACATTTTCTTTCAAGTTGCTTATTAACTATAAATGCATGGCTTAGTACACAACACAATTTATATAATAATAGCATTATTACACGTATGTGAAAGAAAAAGAAAATCACGCTTTAGTTCTATTTTAAGTGTTCTCTTAACTTTTTCTTCCTGCAACTTTTTTTTTAAACTGGATTCGTTTCAGTTATGGCTGTCTCTGTTTAAGATACATCTCTGAGGAAGTTAAGATATTACGAAGGAACAATGGGCCTCCTATATAATTGATGGAAATGCTAGAAATAGCAGCCAAATCTTCAAATCACACACTAGCATCTTGAAAATGGTAAAAAAAAAAAACAATGATGGGAAGTACACAAAGTCTGAAATAAAGATACTTTGCTCCAGCTGGAAGTTCCCTAGTCTTCACTAAAACAAACTGAACAGTTAACAATGCAAAGCAGACCGGTGTGTGTATAATGTTATGTATTATATTTGCTACTGCTATGCTTGAGTGACAAAAGTATATATATATATATATAATCCAACTCTGCCAGTGCGTTTTATTTATTCCTTTTAATCCACAGGGGCAAATATCAAGCTTCGCTTCGGTATAGCTTATATGTTATTGTTTTACTACCACTTAATAGCAATGGCACGATTGTCTAGCTTCATTTTGTTTTAATAATTGTTTACTTTAATATTCCCCACTCTGTGCTAAAATCCAGACGGCAGACTCAAGAAGATTAACAAATAACAATCGGGTCCCTACCATGACAGTAGCAGTAGCAACATTAATAATTGATGATGAAGATTTCTTTTATTTGCCACCAGTGCGACGGATGAGGCGGGGGAGAATACAAAGACAGACATAAAAGTATAAGTATTTACAAAGAATGGAATGATAAAAAGAAAAGAAAAGTAGAAAGTAAACAATTTATACAAAAGAACAGATGTAGATACATTACCAAAAAAAAAGTGATAGTGAATAATAACTTTCTCCTATAGACACAAGGGGGTAGGGTATTCAATCACATTGACCCACCTTGCTCAACTGATACCTAATTTTATCAACCCCAGAAGGCTGAAAAGGCAAAGTTGACCTCGGCGGAAACAATAATGATGATGATAATAATAATTACCAGCAGGTGTCCATGACATTAAAAAAACCAAGGTAAAATAGTCCAATAGTCCAGCGAATGATAAGTAGTTAGTGCCAGACAGCAGCCACTGGTTCCGTCACTGGATGTATGAGGATACGTGTGCCACCAACTGTCTCTATTTTTTCACACTCTCTTTGTCTCTTTCTATATGGGCCGTTTTTACCCTCCTACCACGTCATCGTCTTCTTTATATCTCCACCACACCCTCACACTCTGACTCTTTCGCTTTCCTCCCATTACCGCTGTTCTGTATTAGTTTATAACTTAACAGCTTCTTTATTCAGTGACAAAGTGGGATGAAACAAAACAACAATTACCTCCCTTGCTACAGTTTTACTATTTTTATTCTGCGTTTTTATAACTTTTACTTCACACACAAATGCATAAATCTATATATATATATATATATATATATATATATATATATATATATATATAGAGATGTGTGTGTGTGTATGTATGTATATGTGTATTTATATATATATATATATGTGTGTGTGTGTATATACACACATACATATGAACATATATACATACATACACATATATTTCCTGTCACCTCAGACTTATCTGGTGGAACATTAACTTCATGTTACTATCATCATAAGATATGTGACGTACCGGGCTTCCTAACATTTCGTGATGTCTCTTTTTATTTTAAGTTCAAATATTGAGATGTCAAGTTCACCTTTTACTCTTGCGGGTTAGATATAATAAGGTATCAGGGGGAAATAGATGAACAATCCAATCGAATATAACACTTTCTCAAAACAAAATGTACTGATCTTTGGTTTTAGGTACATATAACTTGCATGATTACTTAGGAAACCAAATCAATGCGGGGGATATTTGGATGGCCCAAGTAAACAAACAAAAAAGTAAATTATTATGGTGGTACGGATAGCAAAATTGGTGGAGCATCAAACAAAATGCTGCTATTTATATTCAGTTATGTCTTTTTACGTCGTAATTTTAAATCTCATCGAGGGTAAACATTACTTCTCATATTTCCGAGGTAGATAAAAATCAAAGTCAAGCACTATTGTCCAAGCAACCTTCCTGAAAAGTATAATAGCTTTGTGTGTGTGTGTGTGTGTGTCCCTATACAACATACTTTTGTAACTTGTCTGTAATGTACCCCCTCGTCCGATGCCCTAATGGCAATAAAATGTCAGGAAGGCGACGGATTGATAGAAAACCGTTAGAGTCGGACAAAATACTTAGTGGTATTTCTTCCGGCTTTCTATATTCTAAGTTCAAATCCTATCGAAGTCAACTTAGTTTTCCATCACTTTGAGGTCAGTAATGCAAAGTGACAAACAATCAAGTACTGGAGTCGATGATGTCGACTAACAAATGCTCTCCCCGCTAAAAATCGCTGGCCTTGTACTAGGAATAGAAAGAATTATTATTATTATTATTATTATCAGCGAGATAGTTAAGTCATGAAAACCTGGAACTGACGAAGCCAATAATTGATTCGTTGATATTAATATAACTGATAAAAGTTACTATTGCTGATATCAATACAACTAATCCAGCCACCACGCAACAACACCACAATGACTCTAATACATGTGTTCTTATATAGCTTTTTTGTTGTTGCTTCTTAAATACTATTGATCTTTACGAGATAGGGTGTTCTGTTTTAAACAGTTCTATTTTCAAATGCATTTCTAGCATGACTGGCGTGGCATAACTTCAAAGAGAAAGAAGGGTGGTGGGGAGAAAGCTAAAAAGAGAAGTAGGGTGGTGAGAGCTGCTAAAAGGAGTCATATCTCATCGACAGGGAAATTACACATTACAAGCACATTTGAACTGTCTGCTTTTCAAGTGAAAGGAAGGGTGGAGAAATTATCTCCTTTAAAATGACTTCAGCCTGACATTTTTAAGATGAAAATAAATATAAAACAATGATGTAAGGATAGCTAGCATATTTATCAATGCGTTAATATACATCTTACAGAAGTTTAATAATCATTCATCCATACATTATCAAATTTATTCATTTATATTAAGTCGGCTTTTTTTTTTTTTTTTACCGAGATCGAAACCAGGTCGTGAACTCGGTTTTCAGAAAATTTTTCTCTTCTCTACTCTGAAATATTCTTAAGTTGATTAAACTTTTCTGTATACACTACAATGTGATTCTTTTATTCTTTTATTTGTTTCAGTCAGGTGACAGCGGCTAAGCTGGAGCACCGCCTTCAGTCGAGTATTCTTTGTAAGCCTAGTACTGACCCTATCGTTCTCTTTTGTTGAGCCGCTAAGTTACGGAGACGTAAACACACCAACATCGGTTGTCAAGCGATGTTGGGAGGACAAACACAGACACACACACAGATATATATATATATATATATATATACACGATGGGCTTCCTTCAGTTTCCGTCTACCAAATCCACTCACACGGCTTTGGTCAGCCCGAGGCTATAGTAGAAGACACTTGCCCAAGGTGCTACACAGTGGGACTGAACCCGTAACTATGTGGTTGGTAAGCAAGCTACTTACCACACAGCCACTTCTCTTTCGTGCAAAGTATCAACAGCGAATATTATTTAGACAAGCCTCGCAAGCCAAACTTTTCGAAGCGAAAAAAGAAATCGGGATTTCCATGCTTTGCCCAAGATATTTGCAAATTTGGATTGTCGTTGGAAACTTTAACATCTAAGTACTGTGCTTATATGGCTACGTTCTATAGAAAGCAGTTGATCTAACAAACGAGCGTATGATACTAGAAACCTGTAGGAAAAGCGTGTTGCATGAGATGGGATAAGACTTATTAGACACGGTCATAATTCACATTTACAGTTGAGGTTTGGTGATACATCTGACCGACATATTATTCTATAGGGCTTCAGTCCAATTCACTGTCGGCAACAGATATTAGATTAATCAGATGTTCAGCCTCAGACCAGACCAGAATCAATCGGTCAGCCTATATTGTGAGTGGATGTAAATTCCAGTTCTGATTTACAAGCTGCATTTGATTAAATGGTGTTTGCGCAACAGCCTACGCCGCATTAAAATCGTCACGCAGAAGACATCTTCCATAGATACAGACTTGACTGTAAGTATCATACACATCACCATGGTCACAAACAACAGCGGGTGGCAGTTCTATATATGTCACCTACCGCCTCACTAAACCAATACACATGACACAGACAGCACGAAGGAGTATTTCGGCAAGAAACAAAGATTATAAAGTCGGCGTTTACTTGCAAAGCGAAGGCAATAATGTTTATGCTCGTGAATTTAAAGAGCAGTAGTGATGGGTAAGCATCCGTTGTTGTTGCTGTTGTTTAACTCCAGGCTAGTCATGATCGAACAAACCTATGATGGTTTCAAGAGTGACAATCTCGTCTTTTCCTTCTTTTTTCATTTTCTGCCCCCTTCAGACATACTATAACCAAAAGTACGTTATCTAATGTGTTGTTCCTTTTTTTCAGCCAGTGAGATAGAAATAGAGGGAGACTTAGCTGCTCTTACTAACAGGTTGATCAACTGCTTCAGTTCATGCTAGTCTTGAATATATGTTGGACTCATACATACTAAACACATACATACTTTGTATAAATATATATAAAACTACAGAAATAATTTATCTAGTTATGAACACACACATAAATGTACACACATGCCTGCGCAAAAAGAAGTTCGCTTCCCAACTACATGGTTCTAAGTTCAATCCTATTGCATGACACCTTGGGCATGTCTTCTACTATAGCTCTGAGTTGCTTAAAGCCTTGTGAGTGGATCTGGTAGATATGAACAGAAAGAGGCCTAGTGTGTGTGTGTGTGTTGCTATCTCCTTGACAATATACGATAGTTTTAAACAAGTATTATCATGGTCCATGGTATCCTTCATTTACTGAAAACACACCTAGCCCGACGGATATCAATTAACCTTACTTGCAAACAGGTGAGGGTTGGTGACAGGAACAGCATCCAACCTCAGAAAATCTGCCTCAACATAATTCGATCCAACTTAAGCAAGCTTGGAAAAGTTGAAGCTGAAACTATGATGCTGATGATGGTACCTTCCAACACACACACACACACACACACACTTTTTTCTTTTATCAAGAGGAAAAGCAGAGCCCATGACACCTTACTGAGTCCTATGAGACTGGTGGGAGAACCGGAAACCTGACTCACATGCTTGCAAAAAAGAAGGACTCCACTAATAGTTCCCAAGATGTCAGGTGGTCTCATGTTAAACAAAGCAACTGAAATCATTGCTCAGTTAAACACTAAAAAGGAATTAAAATAGCAAGCAATTTCCTTGCAAAGAAGAACGCAATGATAAAAATTTGTAACCTATGCATCATAAACTATCAATTATCGAATGCTATTCTGAAAAATACTACACTTCAATCTTGGCTAAATGTTTTAGTGAAATTTAGATATTTTTTCTCATCATAACAAATTATTCAGCTAAAATTTCAGTGGCCACAGTTAAAATGCACCATTTTGAGCGTGGTCGTGCAGGTGACACATACAAGCACCCACTACACTCTCTGAGTGGTTAGCATTAGGAAGGGCATCCAGCTGTAGAAACTCTGCCAAATCAGATTGGAGCCTGGTGTTGCCATCCGGTTTCACCAGTCCTCAGTCAAATCGTCCAACCCATGCTAGCATGGAAAGCGGACGTTAAACGATGATGATGATGATGAAATCTTCTTGCTCTATTTCCAAACTCAATTGAACAAGTTTGCTTACTAACTTCATCTCACCTTCAGTCTTCAACCATATTGCAGAGTGCATCAAGTACATTACTACATTAGCATTTTTTTTTTCAACTTCTAATTGCAGTTATGTAAACAGTAAGTAAAAACATTTAATCTTTCTGTTTCAATTCTATTCAACCTCACCAAATACTAAATTTCAGGCTGTAACTGCTCTTTTGCATTGAAAGGAATATATCAAAGATACATTTATTTCCAGGAATCTACTCTAAGCATATCTGACACAGATTCCTTCTGTATCTCCCTTTGAATTTTGAACAGGAAATAAGTATCCCAAGTTTGTGGTCTAAAAAGCTGCTCAGGAAAATGCAGAGGACTCCAATAACTTTCCTTTCCTTTCAATGCTTGTCAGAAACTGTAGCAAAAATAGAGTCAAGCTCCCTTAAAAAGAGCATATTGTTGTCATTATGAACAAATAGACCTACAGGTTAGGAGGTTGTTTTTGAGTGATTGCTGAATTTGTACATAGAACAAAGCTTGCCTGAACTTCCAAAGATTGAACATATTTCACAAGCATTGTCAGTCAAAAAGGGCTGCAACATCAACAATCTTTTTACAACAGGGATATATGAAGGAAACACATTTGAAAACATACTGGCAGCACATACATGAATAACGATCATATTGATGATTAAGTCAATTCAAATAGTGTCACCAGTTTTACGTTTGCAAGAATCTCTCAATCCCGAAATCTCAGTAATATGTTATGCTTTTCAATATAATTATCATAAGGAAAACTAGAAAGGAGTAAAATGGGAACTTAGCTCAACTTAATGAAAAGAGATAACATTACATTGAACAATGACAAACTGACAATATGCAATACATTATATTGAACAATCTCAGTGAAACATCCATTTGTTACCTAGGATACAACATTAATAATTCTCTGCAACCTGACCTGGAAAGACTGAAACCAGTCATTAATTACCTGGTACCTGCTAATGCTAAATGACTAAAGTAACTACAAGGTTTGTTTAGTTACCACTCTAAATGGGTGTTTCCTTTTGTCAAAACAATTCAAACTTTACAAAATCCTCCTTTTCCATTGCAAAAATACATTTAGGCAGTATTCATTGGTTTAAAACTTCAATAGTTAATGCCTCTCCCTTTTATCCGTTGAACTGAAATTCCATTACAGGTTTCCGAATGATGATGCTCCAGAGATTACAATTTGAGGTGTCCATTCACTGTCATAAATTTGTTGCCTTCTTCTCCAGAACTCATTCTCACACTAAACAAAACTTTTCCTCGTTTCGAAAAAGTGGTTACAGCTATTTTAGTAAGTGTTAGGAAATGGCAAACTTTTTAACTTTACTTAAAGAGGAACTCATAGATCCACTACTGCATTGCTTATCAAAGATTCAGAAAATACCAGAAAAACTAAATCTTTAAAAAGAAATTTGATTTCTCTTAGAGTTCTCTATCAGACTGTTGCATCCAATATAATGTTTCTAATAAATTACATACTCTGATGAATTGGAACAACCCTCTTTTCCATGCTCTACCTCTTTACTCATAGAATTGTTTGTCAGAGGATACAGATGGATGTGGTGGTCCAGCAGGAGTTCACTACTAAGCACAACACAATCACGTCACTCATGTGTGATGATGTCTCAGTAAGCTACTTTTATTTCCCAGCATGCCATCCCATGACCATTGACTTCTAGCTGGGCTTCTTTACACAGATGGAAACAGTGTTTAGTAGATATAATTTCTTCCTCTGTTTCAACAGCTGTCTCCTAAACTTCTGAAAAGGTCATGAGTACTGCCCTCACTCATTCAAATAAACCATAACATTTAAGAGGGGGGAAAAAGGACATTATCAAAGCACTAACATATATTTGCTTTCGGTAGGTGGTGGTAACCCAGACAGGAGAAGGACAATTATGTTTCATAATGACTAGTTCAGTGCCTCACTATTCTGATTTCAAACCCTTACCTGGATCTTCTTCACTTTTCACTTTCTGAGTTTAATAAAATGAGTGTCAGTTCAATGTTTTATTAAAATAATGTTTATCAAATTTTCCATGAAGTGTTGGTTTCTTTTTTACAGGGCATAAATGTCTTACATTTCCAAGGAGGGGACTGTGACTTGCTATATAAAATAGTAGTGTATGTAACAAAAGAAAAACTTCAACATATGTCACCAAGTTATTTTAAGAAAGGCTTACATTTTCCTTTGTTAATATGGATTTCTTAAATAGATACAAATAATAGGGAGTAAAATTTAAACATTGTATAGTATTTGTACTTTTTCCAACATATGAATGTTATATAATAAATGATAGAAACTGGTTTCAATAAAGAACCCAAACTGGTTAAAATATTTTTTTCTTTAATAATATAATCACATTAAATGGAAGGCAATGCACAGGACCTTCTCAGAGACTAGCTGAAGGAAAGGAAGAGGTTATTCTTCAACCAGAGACCTTGCTGAATGCTTTCCATAAAGTGGACTCCACTAAAGTCCTCCAAAGAACAGGTAGTGGTGTAAACTGGGTGAGAGATTAAGCATATGGCTCTAACTGAGAACTGATTTCTAGTTCTACAGTTCATGCCACACCATTCCTTAAAATGTTAAAGCCAATAGTTTATAAATTACACCAAGTGATAAGGTGATTAAGCAGCTGTTTCAGTCATTATCATATTAATTTATTTCCAAGAAATTTTTATCTAAGATTTATACTTCTTTTTAAACAGTGTGATTTGAATACAACTTATCTTTTAAAATAAAAGGAGAAACATTTTCGACACAACATAAGCAATGAGACAGTAACAGACTGCAAGCTTCCTAAAAGCACCAGTGGGTGGAGGTGGTCATGGGAAGATAAATGGGGCAAAACAGGGTAAAGGTGAGGTACAGTCCCTGTGGCAGTGGCCGGAATGATAGCAACAAAAGGGTAATGGTGAGGAATTTGAAAGGGTAAGCAAAGAAATGAATGAACCTGCAGCTGGTAATGACAAGTACAGAAGAGCAGAGTGGATGCATACAAGCAAGTGCAGTTGCTGCTGGGGCATGAGGCAGAGGGTGACAACAGCAGCAAATGTAGGGGTACTCACAAGCAGAGGGACGAGTTGATGGTGGCAGAATATCAAGAACTCATCAACCGTATAGTGTCTCAAGGCATATGTCCACATCAACAAAGACAAAATAGAAGAGTGCAATGAAAATTACCCTTCCATGTCAACTTTGTCTCAGCTCAAAACTGACGTGCTATTAGTGTCTAACCCTCACATTAGCCCCTATTACATAGACCTTCTGATCAAAGATGCTCCAGCCTTCATCATCCCCTTTGTCATTTTATATTCTGGAGCACAATGTGACCCAGGCTACATTGTCTAATGTGTCCTTATTTTTGTGTGGTCAGTAGGGTATGATTTTTTTTTTTTTTAAAGAAACTCCGCTATTTCTGACTGATCAAGCAACAACTTAAAGGAAAACTGCATAAATAGACTAAGATGAACTGCACATTGGTAACAGATGCATGCAATTTAATGAACATATGCCTGAATGTAGCTCATACTAAAGAGGATTGATTTTGAGGCAGCAGGTTGATATTTCAAAAATTAAACGTTTTGTGTCTGTGTGTAAATATATGTGTGTGTGTGTGTGTGTGCGTACGTATGTGCATGTGAGTATATATGTGCATCGAGGTAGATATAGCGTTGCATAGACATACAAATAACAAAATCTGTATAAATATGTATTGGAAAGCCTATTTTCTGCAAAAGTATGAATATATCAATAATAACAACAAAAAAATTGTAACATAATAACTGAGTATTCATATCTCTCTCTCTATCTATCTCTCTCTCTCTCTCTCTCTCTCTCTCTCTCCCTCTCTCTCTCTCTCTATCTCGGGTGGGGGAGATAGTAGAAAAGTAATAACAAAGTGCATATGTTGCTATTTAGCTCATGTCAGCCCACAATGAGCAGTACTATGATCAAAGACATTCCAGCTGTGGCCTTCCTGTCTTTATTCAAAACCCACATTATCAGTGTCCTTTTCTCTTTTAAGACAGTAAGGTATAATGGGAGAGAATTTCACTGCTATTTCTAGCAGTTTGAGCAACCTTGTTCATTCTCAAATTGGTTCATGTTCCTTCATGTTACTGCTGTTTAACTTCAAATCAGCCCCAATGAGGTATAACTATGATCAGAAGTTTTCCAACCATGACCATCTCACCCTTTTTAAAGGTATTTAGAACTATTCTGTCTGAAGAGTATTTTCCTAAAGCAGCAGTGCATGATTTGGAGGGAGTTTGGCTGCTATTTCTAGCAGATTCAGTGACTGGCTCAAAAATGTGTATGTTGTGTATGTATGTATGCACATATATATATATATATGTGTGTGTGTATATATATATATATATATATATATAT
>NC_068982.1:33406792-33412909 GCF_001194135.2 Octopus bimaculoides
GGTATGTTAAAAACAAAAAATAAAGTAAATTACATATTTTAAATATTCTTTTCTACTCTAGGAACAAGGCCCAAAATTTTTGGGGAGGAGCCAGTCGATTGGATCAGCCCCAGCACACAACTGGTACTTTATTGACCCTGAACAAGTAAAAGGTAAAGTTGACCTCAGCAGAATTTGAACTCAGAACGTAAAGACAGACGAAATACCGCTAAGCATTTTGCCCAGCGTGCTAACGTTTCTGCCAGCTCGGCGCCTTGCATACTTTAAATATTAATCGAGTTACTTTAGTGGCTTACACAATTTTATCATACAGTCAAATACCAAGCATTCTAATTGGACAGAACAAAGTATACAATTGAATAATAACTTCGAGCCTGCATTCTATCAACCCTGGTGTATTATGTCCTGTACAGTAAAAATATCACTGTTACTTCAAATCTCACTTCTTTGCTAGTGATACTACTTGGCACTCCTCCTTAACAGTACAAGTATCATCAAACCCTATAGCATTCAGGTTATACTGTCAAATGTAATGTTTTTGTTTATTCAATTTCTTTTGAATGAACCATGTATATATCTTGTAGCTTTGTAATTTTGATAATGTGATTGTTTATTTTAACAACATTACAGGGGGTGGTGTGAGAGGTTGGATCTGGCTAGTTCAAATATCAATCAGGTAGAATATTTGGGCCGGCTACAGCCTGTTTAAATGCCAAGTGTATAAGCTATCTATGTATACTGCTCTTATTTCATCAAATCTCGCCCAAAGTACTTCATTGGTCTGGAATGGATTGATGCAGGACTAAACAACAAAAATCTCAGAGATTACACCTATTTTTCAATCAATTAAAACCCTCAAAGTTGTTACAATTTCAAGGCCAACAACTAATTTTGTGGTGACTATATCAACATCATTATTTTAATGTCCACTTTTCTTATGTTCATATGGGTGGAACAGAATTTGGTGAGGGTGATTTTCTTCAAACAAATATCTTCTTGTTGCCAACCCTGACCTGTTTCAAAGTAAATAAAAAATTTCTCCATAGATGGACATGTTTCCATTACAAGATTGGAAATGAAAGATACCGCCTATGATGATGGCACTCATCTACAATAATCAAGTAATGTCAAGTGATATCAGATATCCTCTTATGTATGTATTAACCGGATATTAGAGGGATGTGAGTTCGATCCTCATGGCTGGCTGCCGACCAATTTTTCTGCTTTTAAAAAGGAAAAAGGATTTTATCCTTTATATCTATACTGTTCAGTATCTATGCATTGAATAAAATTTATCTTTCTACTTGTTCTACCATACATTTCAGCACTTCGAAAAACAAACTTATTTGTTTACATACGGCATAATATATATATATATATATATATATATATATATATATATATATGAAATTAACTGTGTAATAGTGAATATAAAGGGCACTCCATCCAATGAGTGTTCAATATTACTAAACGTTTCAACTACCGTGCTAATAGTTTCCCGTACATGCGTACATTCATCAGGCAATTGACGCCTGATGAATGAACGCATGTACGGGAAGCTATTAATAGCGCGATAAGTACATGTAGTCGAAACGTTTAGTAATGTGTGTGTGTGTGCATGCACACACACACACAAAATGGATGCTTTTCAGTTTCCATCTACTAAATCCTACCACAAGGGTTTGATTTAGCTAAGTTACCAACTTTTTCAAGTCATACAGACTCATAAGGGATGGTTTCCCAGTTTCCATGGCATATATTATATTTCCCACCTGGACAGGACTCGGATCCGTTGCAGGATTACTGATTTTTGCCAGCTGAGTGGACTAAATCAACATGAAATGAAGTGTTTTGCTCAAGAACACAATGCGTCACCTGGTCCAGGACACCCTAACCATTAAAGCCACCTGTCTCCACAAGGCTTTGATTGGCTCAGGGCTATACTTGAAGACACTTACCCAAACTGCCACACAATGGGACTGAACCTAGAATCAAGTGATTGGGAAGCAAGCTTCTAAACTACACAGCCATACTTGTGCCAATACACACACACACAGATACATATATATATATATATATATATATATATATATATAACAAAACTAAAACTGAATTCTAAATGCTAAGCACTTTTTTCCAGGAGCTGAAACTATTTCAGCCTTGACCAGTTGTTGATCCTACAAGAGTCCATGTCTTAATTAACATGGTTCAACCACTACTTTTTGGACTAAACAATAATTAGATAAAAACAAAATGAATTGAATTTCAAAGTCCCAGGCAAAAACACAATGAATTAAATTGCATAGTCACACATATCTGGGATAGCTTTCACATTACACATGCACACACACACACACACACACACACACAAACACTCACATACATAAACACACACTAGATGACAGCTATAAATAGGCCCATGTGATGAACATTAATGCACAAACATGCTCCTTACTCACTCTTTCTCTTTCTCTCTCTCTCATTCTCTCTCTCTCTCTCTCTCTCTCCCTTCCATTCATACCACTACTACAACAGCTTCTGATTGTTTGAACTAGAAAGTCATGGATTACTTTTATCTTAGGTCAGCAAATGACCCTGTCTTGTATTCTTTCATTATCCTTACTATGTCTCTAATTCCTACACTACATGCTTTTCTCATTTCTTATCCTTTTCTAGAACTCTTTTACTGCTGACATCACCCCCAACAGGCATCAAACCACCAGAAGCTGATAGTTGGGGCCCTGGCTAATCTTAGACCACCCCAAACACATATATTCCCAACTCACTCATTTCTCCTCTTTTTGTCACCCATATTGTATCTCTACCACTTTAAGATTTCACACTAACAACTATGCCTCGTTCTTCCTCTTCAGAATGGCAATGTTCTAGAATTCTCTCATAGCACATGTTTCTCCTGCAACTGTTAGCTTGCAACTATTTAAGAACATTAACTGCATCAATCTCACCTGTGTGAGAGGGCCTGCAAAAGCCTTGGGTACACCAGTCTCTAAACCAGAGGTTCTCAACCATTTTTTACCTATAGACTCCTTTGTTTACTATTTTATTCTGGTGGATTCCCACAGCCATTCGATGTTTAAAAACTAATTTATAAATACTTCTTTCAAAATTCCTATGTTGTTATTCATTCATTCACTTGTTTAGGTTGAACTATGTAAAATGCTAGAGAAAGAAACCTCAGTTTTTTTTAGGGGTTTTTCTTTAATATATACATTTAAATCAAAACCTTTCATGGACACTTAAAATAATACAGTGGATGCTCTAATAACTATTTTGTTAACATGAACTTGTTAACACTCTCGGAGTGGTTGGCGTTAGGAAGGGCATCCAGCTGTAGAAACTCTGTCAGATCAGATTGGAGCCTAGTGCAGCCATCTGATTCACCAGTCCTCAGTCAAATCGTCCAACCCATGCTAGCATGGAAAGCAGATGTGTAGTACTTATATAGTCTGATATTTTCAGGATTCAACAAATATTCCTGATGGACTTGCAGCCTAACTATAATTCAAATAGTCTTTGGAGCTGACCTCTATGAAAACAAAAATATAATTACATTTGTATATGTATATATTTACATTTGTATATATAATTACATTTGCATACTATTGATTTGAAAATAATGAAGTCAGCAGATGAAAGTGTATGTAAGCACGAGTACCTTTCTCATCATCATCATCATCATCATCATCGTTTAACGTCCGTTTTCCATGCTGATATGGGTTGGACAGTTTGACTGAGGTCTGGAGAGCCAGCAGTTGCACCAGGCTCCAATCTGATCTGGCAATGTTTCTACAGCTGGATGCCCTTCCTAACGCCAACCATATATATATAAAGATGTGTATGTGTGTGTATATATATATAAAGACGTGTGTGTGTATGTGTGCACACGCACACACACACACACACACACACACACACACACACACACACTGTTATAGAAATTACTACTAAAACTGCCCTTAACACTTTCATGAAAACATTTTTAATGAAATTGTACAGTTCTTATGCTTCAGCTGATCTTGAAAATAATCAAGAATTTGGAGGGACTTAGTAAAATAACTAACTTGTTCATTAATTACTGTATTAAGCCAGTATTTGGAACATAACAATAAAAATTCCTGTGTCAAATTATGATTGGTAGTTTTAAATTAAGTATGAATATCTTAAAGCAGACAGTTTTATATGATAGACGACAGTATCAGAAGGGTTAATTCATACCCAACTACATTAAAAAAAAGGAAATATTTGTTGATGTGATCTTAATGCACAAAAGAAAATATGGAATAGTCATGGCTAGAGCAATCAGTGATCTTAGTTCTGTTAAATCAAGACTAACTTGAGGCGAAACAACAATAACTCACAACATAAGAAGGTTGAATTTAATATTATCATAAGGTGCAGCAATATCAGATGAAGGTTAACAGGGAAACTAACTCTGGTATGTGGCTGAGTTCCTTTTGAGCGTTGGGCCTCCTGGAGGCAAAGTGGCTGAGTTCCTTTCGAGTGTTGGGCTTCATGGAGGCAATGACCGAGACCTTTGGCATTATGTTGTGCTTCAGAAGAAGACCCATCAAGCCAAGCATAATTGCAGTCGTAGCAGATACCAGTGTCACACAAACAGCACCCATGCCGATGGCACATAAAAGCACCCATTACACTCTTGGAGTGGTTGGCATTAGGAAGGGCATTCAGCCGTAGAAAACCATGCCAAATCAGACTGGAGTTTGATCCAGTCTTCCAGCATACCAGCCTGGTCAAACCATCCAACCCATGCCAGCATGGACAACTGACATTAAATGAAGATGATGATGATGATTTTCAAACATTCAAATGAAATGTTTCTCTAAAATATAGTTATCCGGTTGTTGTATTTTTCGACCCTGTCCTCATTCATTAAATTGTGAAAATCACAATCAAAACAAATAAACATCAATAACAGACACCCCGAAAAAGATGGCATTTATTTAAACACCCTAAGTACTAGCAGCTCTACTTCAGCTGAAATAACAGCAGAAGTTGCTGCTGCTGCTACTACTACTGCTACTACTGTTCCTTTCTGTTAAGCAGTGACTAGTACTTTTAAGATGAAAAAAGAAAAAGCACTAAGAGAGTTATCCTTTCTTCCTTCCCCTGCTACCACAAAACAGTTTACATTACTCTGAGTTGAGTTCCATTAGTAAATTCCTTCTGACAATTCCATGCGAAATTGTATTTAAAAGCAGCATCATTCATTGTGAGTGAATGAGTAAATGAATGAGTGTATGCATGAATGAGTGAACGAATGATGATTATGATGGAACAATTATCATCATCATTATTGCTGTCGTTATCGTTGCTGCTGCTGCTGTTACTGTTGTTGTTGAGTTCTTCTATTAATATTATTTAGAAATGAATACAAATTGATGGAGGGAGTCTCGGAGAATAAAATGAATTCTAAAGTAGAAACACTTTTGTAATCAATTCTAAAGAAGTGATAAAAGATAATTCTAGATCCTAATGCTATTTCTAAAATTACATTTTCAACCAGTCACTCACAAAACACATTTAACCATCAGATTGATTAAATCATTGGATAATACTCAAGAGTTAGAGTTTTCAATTTTTATTGCTGTTGTTGTTATTAAAATTTTTCATGTAGAATTATAGGGTTTATTTTAACCAATTCAAGAATATGTATATGTTTAGGTGTAAGTTTGCATATACATGCGTGTGCACACATACATACATTATACACACACATATATAAATATATACACATTATATATGAGTGTGTGTGTGTGTGTGTGTATGTATATAATTTATATATATACTTTAACCATGTAACACAAGCCTTCTGTAGTTTTTTCACTCGTATTATCTTTTATATATATATATATATATATAATTTTCACTTGTATATACAGTAGTACCTCGGTTACCTCTGATCACAAATAAATCATGCTCTATATATATATATATATATATATATATTACGGAGATGTACTTGCATAGCAAGTGACCTGATCTGAGATCGTGTGCTGGAACGAAAACAATTGCAGCATGGAAGGTGTTTATAAGCCATTTAAAATAACACACAAAAGCTGTCAGATTCACTTCAAC
>NC_068982.1:33413538-33414498 GCF_001194135.2 Octopus bimaculoides
GAAGTTGAATGCTTACACAGAACAAGTTTTACAGCCACATCATCCAAACCGACCAGGCAAAACTGGGCTTAGCTGCCAGTATATATATATATATATATATATATATATATATATATATCTTTTGCTTTTTACTGGTTTCAGTCATTAGACACTACCTTGAAGAATTTTTAGTCGAATGCATTAACCCCAGTAATTATTCTTTAAAAGCCTAGTACTTATTCTATTGGTCTCATTCGCCAAACCACTGAGTTACAGGGAGGTAAATACATCAGCACCAGTTGTCAAGCGGTGGTAGGAGGGCAAACACAGTCACAAAGACACACACACACACATAGATATATGAATACATATGTATGACATAAAAACTGTGGTTGATGCCAGTGCCACCTGACTGGTCCCATGCTGGTGGCACATAAAAAGCACCATTCAAGTGTGGCTATTGCCAGTACTGCCTGACTGGCTTCCGTGCCAGTGGCACATAAAAAGCACCATTCAAGCATGGGTCATTGCCAGTGCTGCCTGACTGGCTCCCGTGCCGGTGGCACATAAAAAGCACCATTCAAGTGTGGTCAATGCTAGTACCTCCTGACTGGCCCTCATGCCGGTGGCACATAAAAAGTACTCACTACATTCCCAGTGGTTGGCATTAGGAAGGGCATCCAGCTGCAGAAATCTTGCCAGATCAGATTGGAGCTTGGTACAGCCTTCTGGCTTGCCAGTCCTCAATCAAACCGACCAACCCATACCAGTATGGAAAGTGGGTGCTAAACGACAATGATGATGATGACAGGCTTCTTTCAGTTTGTCTACCAAATCCACTTACAAGGTTATAATAGAAGACACTTGCTCAAGGTGCCATGCAGTGGGACTGAAGCCTGGACCATGTGGTTGGGAAACAAGCTTCTTACCACACAGCCATGTCTAAATATATATATATATATATATATATATATATATATA
>NC_068982.1:33414508-33414758 GCF_001194135.2 Octopus bimaculoides
ACTGGAAAATTCTACATAATTTATTTAATACTCAGAGCTCTTTACATGAAAGCAGATTCTATCTGAAGATCACGACCAGCTAAATATCTATGTATCACACTTAATGCAGATACACTATATATATATATATATATATATACCCGTCAGAGTGTAAGTATCTTGAGAGAAAAGCTGAACATTAGAAGCATCAGTTGTGGTGTACAAGAGAGACGATTGCGCTGGTATGGACATGTGGTGAGAATGGATGAGG
>NC_068982.1:33415075-33430606 GCF_001194135.2 Octopus bimaculoides
TAAAAGACACCATTTCGAGCATGGCCATTGCCAGTATCGCCTGACTGGCCTTCGTGCAGGTGACACATAAAAGCACTTACTACACTCTCTGAGTGGTTGGCGTTAGGAAGGGCATCCAGCTGTAGAAACTCTGCCAAATTTAGATTGGAGCCTGGTGTTGCCATCCGGTTTCACCAGTCCTCAGTCAAATCGTCCAACCCATGCTAGCATGGAAAGCGGACGTTAAACGATGATGATGATATATATAGTAATATGTATGTTCTAAACTGGAAAATTCTACATAATTTATTTAATACTCAGAGCTCTTTACATGAAAGCAGATTCTATCTGAAGATCATAACCAGCTAAATATCTATGTATCATACTTAATGCAGATACACTGTGGATAGGCAAGTTTCTGCAGTTTTTATTCAAGATAAAATCTTTTGTGGAATTGCTGCCTTTAAAATACAATATATAGATTCAGACAAAAAAAAATTATCACAGCAGAAGCTAGCAAAAACAGCAAATGAATTTCAGCCTTGTTGAGGCTTGTGAACAACATGTATATTCAAGAAGAGAGAGAGTTGTGTATATCTTTTGTCAATGCAAACATCAATAAGAAAACTAATAAGCACAATATTTCAAATGCAAATATCTTGGTATTTGTTCTGCATAGGTATTTCCTTGTTGCTCTCAGCACCAGAAATGCTGTAAATCAATGATTGACTCTGAATACCAGTGGCTAACAACACTATTGTTCACAAATTGCAATAAAACATAGTAATAAATAAAAACATAGCTTGGATACAGAATAATAATGCAAAGTTATTAGAAACTAAAGTTAAATCTGAGGCAAGCACTGGATGCTTGCCTCAAATTCAGCTTTAGTTTCAGTTGAACCATCCAATAAAATTGTTGTTCTTAATTGTATAATAAAAAAAAAATACCTTACAACCATTGGAGTTGAACATACCAAGCATATGGATTTCATATTTTGGCACAAGGTTAGGAAATACGTCAATTACATTGACACCAGTGCTCAAATGGTACTTATTTTATCGATCCAAAAAGGATGAAAGACAAAAATCAACCTAGGTGGAATTTGAACTCAGAATGTAAAGACAGACAAAATACTGCTAAGTAGTTTGCCCAGTGGATCAATGATTCTGCCAGCTTGCCACCATGAACATACCAAGAACATTAGCAACAAAAACAAAAAATGAACACACACAATAAAGTAAAAAAAAATACCATTTACCTTCTTAAATTTTTTCCGAGTACTCCCAAATTTGGCTAGAACATTGGATGATTTTTTCTTTTTTTCTTCATTTTTATCTTTATCCTTTTCATCTTTGAGGCTAGAATAACTAGAATAATACAAAAATAATACATGGATTTTGAATGAGCTTCGTAGTATCGTTGGTTTTTAGCAATAAAGCAAATAATGGGACAGCTCAAGAAAGCTAAAGTTAGAGAGAGTTAGAGCTAGGGGATGTTGGGGCAGGGGATGAAGGAGAAATGGAGTGGGAGTCAAATTAGTCATATCCTCTACACATTAGCTCTATTTTCAGTGAAGTGTAGCAAATTAGATCAAACAAGATTAGCTCGAAGATCATGAACAAGGAATTATTTTTAAATATTTTTCCAATATTATCCTAAAATATAACAATAAGAAAGATTTATAGAAACTATGTAGGAGCAATGGATACCAAATCTGAAACTTAATTGAGAAATGATGGAAATAATATTTTAATCCAAGTTAGCAAATATATTATATTTCATTTCCATTATGAAATCATCAAAATGACAAATTTGTTATGTTCAATAATTTTTTTGCAATATAATTGCTTTTAGTAAAAGAAAAAAAAATGGCAAATAAAAGGAATATTTTTTTACCAAATACAAATAAATGTGCTTGGCTGTGTGGTTAGTGAAACCAGATTAAGATCTTCTGAATATGTTTTCTTACACTAATCACTTCCGAAGATAAAGATGTGTAATCTACATAGAGTTCCTAATAGTAAATGTCATTAAGTTAGTTTCCTATTTCACTTTGCGCAAGACAAATCCCCACCTAATCGAATTTGACATTTTTGAAAAAGCACATACATAGAGTAAGGACATTCTACCATCTTAAGTGTTTCATAAAATGTGTATTAGAGCATATTTGTATAATAAAGCAGGTGTTTATCAGTTGTTGGTATTTTATTGTATACTATTACTGATATTTAAACAATATTTCAAACTCCAAGGAAGATGGGACCACACATTCTGTCTTGAAGACATTCATTCTCCTAAGAGGGTTTGTGTTTCATAAGACCACCATTTATTTATATACTTATTCGAGAACTTTATATATAATGCTATTTAATCCTTTTAATATCAACTCATCCAAGACTATGATACAAACTTCCAGTTTGAAATGATCTAAATTAAAACCTATCAAAATTTCATATTAACTTATGTTCCAGACACCAGATTAATAATTCTTTCTAATTTGGCACAAGGCTAGTAATGTTCAAAATGTACTTATTTTACTAACCCCAAAACAAGGTCAACCTTGGTAACATTTGAGCTCAGAAAGTAAAAGAAGAAGAAATGCTGCTGAGCATTTTGCCCAGCATGCTAATGATTCTACCAGCTTGCCACCCGAGATACTAGATTAATAACGACAAAGTTATTTTACTAGATGTTTTCATTATTTTCAATATTCTTTTCTACTCTAGGCACAAGGTTCAAAAGTTTTGAGGAAGGGGGGGGGGGCCAGTCAATTAGATCAACCCCACTATGCAACTGGTTCTTAATTTAACGACCCCGAAAGGATGAAAGGCAAAGTCGACCTCAGCAGAATTTGAACTCGGAATACTGCTAAGCATTTCGCCCAGTGTGCTAACGTTTCTGCCAGCTTGCGGCCTTTGAAAGAAGGCAATGTATTTCAACAGAAACATAGTAACAGAAGTGCATTGTATCTCATAGTTCATGTATTCAAACTTCACAAACTGTATTAGTCTATTCTTGAGACTGTTTAATAAGGTGACAGGGTTAATGGAATATGGAACAGAAGTTAATGAGAAAATAAAAGATATATGGAAAACTGGGGAAAGTGACACTCTTCAGTTAGTGTTTATACCAGAACTTGGGAACACATGTTATATTTCTGAAGAAACAACTTCAAGAGAAGTTCTTAACAAAGAACGACTTTACTTTGCACTAGCTAACATGGAGAAAGCTTTTCTAGAGTACCACAAATGGTAATCTGAAGAATGTTGAAAAAAATTAAGTATAGACAATTGGCTTGTGCAAGCTTGTTCAAGCCTTGCACAATACTGCTGTAAGTAAGGATAGGGTTACTCTTTACTTGTTTCAGTCATCTGACTGCGGCCATGCTGGAGCACCGCCTTTAGTCGAGCAAATCGACCCCAGGACTTATTCTTTGTAAGCCTGGTACTTATTCTATCGGTCTCTTTTGCCGAACCGCTAAGTTACAGGGACATAAACACACCAACATCGGTTGTCAAGCGATGTTGGGGGGACGAACACAGACACACAAACATACACACATATATATATATATATATATATGTATATATATATATATATATATATATATATATATATATATATATATATATATACACACATATATATACGACAGACTTCTTTCAGTTTCCGTCTACCAAATCCACTCACAAGGCTTTGGTCGGCCCGAGGCTATAGTAGAAGACACTTGCCCAAGGTGCCACGTAGTGGGACTGAACCCGGAACCATGTGGTTGGTAAACAAGCTACTTACCACACAGCCACTCCTAGAAATTATAAGGTAAAACTGAGCTCCATGCAAACAAACAGTTGCCGTAAAGTCTTTGCACCTAAACTAGCTTTAGGTATCTTTTTGTATTAAAATGTACAAAATTCTTAAATTTCATTAACGCTATTATTTACCTGCTGGAAATTAACATAGAGTGGAAATTCTTCGCCAATTCCTTTTTATCACTGTTTTTACGAGGCTCTACTGCTTCTTTATTGATTTCTGCAACCTCATCTATTTCTTCAAACTCCTGTTGCCGTCGAAATTTTCTGGAAAATTTTTAAGAATATTTTTTTTTATATTCTTACACATATGTGTATAGATGTGTATGTGTAAATTATACACATACACATGTGCATATACAGGCTAACACATACACACATACATATAGTATCAAACAGTATTGTGAAATGTAGCAAACAAATAAATGACGTTTATGAAATGTGGACACCAAGATATAAAATTACAAAAGCTGCAGCAAAACCAGTGACTACAATAATAATTGATAGGAAAGAAACTTTAAATCTATTCTAGAACAAAATTCAATCCTGCAAGAAATGAAATGTTACAGGAATGTTCTTCAAAACCCTAGAATGGAGAAAAGGAAAATCATTAAAAAAAAAAAAAAAATAATTAATAGCATTTTTCTATTTTATTGAATATTTGGTTGGTAAAATACCAACAAGAATACTTCTAGTGAGTAGCCCAACATGCTAGAAATAACAGTTGAACGTTTCTAAATCACAATGTAGTATCTTACAAAATAGCACATATATTTGCTGGTCTTCAATATTTAAAAAGGCAGGATGTTCACAATTGGAATGCTGTTGATCATAGGCCTATACTACTAATACTGAACCTTCTACCTTTTGAGTATCCGATTAACACAGATATATGTCCACAAACTTCTATATCTCTTTGTAGGCTTCAAAATATAACAAGAAATTATGTCGACATAATTCTAAAACTGAAGAACTCTATATTTCCCAAAGCAAATGTTCCATAGGTAAAGATAATGGAGCAATTAAAGATGAACTAATCAGGATACTACTACATAATCACTAAGTTGCTTGGAAATAATAGCTAAATCTCCTTCAAATCATACCCTAGCATCTTAAATAGGGAAATAATGCCTCAGATAATACAGTCCTCTTTAGTCATAAAAGAGATGTTGGATTGCCTTTGATCACAGATCTGTTTCCTCTGAGAAGACTTTGGGTTAAAGAAAATCTACCAATTATGGATGTTGTAAAGTTTGTTGTGTTTTTTTCCCCACTAAAATATATATAACGTTAATTATAAAACTTTTAAAGTATATTAATTGATAAAATTATTCATAAAAAAACAATGTTATTATTTCAAAATAGTGTTTCTTCTTTATATTGAGTATTCACTCTTGGAAAAAGATCTTTGTTGTAAAGAAATAAACCTAGTGAATGCCAGTTTTAAGCCTCTAGCACTTAAACCATAAATTTTAGTAAATGTAATAACACTTATAATTGCATGAAATATACTTGATAATGCAACAGAAGTAAGTCAATTTGAAACCAAACTAGAAATCTCCCAGATACCAACCTGACACTGAACTTTTAATATCATGACAACCACAGATCTGTATTTTTAAATAATTACAAAAAATAATTGCTTTCTTCCTCAATACAAGAAAAAAGTATGTCTGTGAGAAAGTTCTTTGACAGGAATAAATTTAGATTCACATATACAAAGGTTTGAATTTTGATAGACTTGATTCTATTACTGTAAAAAACTACCTGCAGAGTATTTTCCAATTACCAAAATTACTACCAAAATGTGTGTGAGTGTGTTTAAGAGATAAAGGAAAAAAGGAGAGACAGAATATGTTTCCCTTTGTGGGAAATATTGGAGAATACATTATAGGTACATTTCTGTTTATCCTTACTATTCTAGGAAAGGGTTACATTACCCTAAATATCAGGACTAATTAGATATTTCTACAGTATAATTCTATAGTACTTGTAAATGTCATTATTTATACTTAATGCTTAATCTGCATTCCTATAGCCTTCTATGACACACTGATTTTATATATATATAGCTTTCATTAAAACCAGAGATGAAAGGAATTTTTATTTCTTGTAACATGTTTTAGAACAACAAAAAATGAGGAATCTTAGCTGAATTTTTAAAAAAATAAAACAGAAAAAAGTAAATAAATTTCAAGACATGAAAGAACTATTCAAAATGACATTTACAGATAATGATTGGTTTTCTGTTTTAAAATAATTTACAAACATCAGTGAATAATTAAGAAGGCACAACAAATATAAAAAAAAGTGATAAAAATCAGAGTTGTGGGACTTTACGCAGATCAGAATGGAGACAGAAAGTAAAACACTAACAACGGATCAGATATACAAAAAAGTGTACAGGAGAATTAGGGGGAGGGGAATTTTCTCAATAATTAAAATGTTAGAAACTGTACATATTCTTTTTCTTTCTTTACAGAATAAAATGCAATGAAGACTGCCAGGCAATGAATAACAACAGCAAACAGATTAAAGCATTGTGTATCAAAACAGAATAGTTAGTAAAACAAACAAAAAAAGGAGATGTTAATACTAGTAATTCTTTTTCAGAGCAAAGCAAAGTACATAGATCTACAAATAGTAACATGTAAACATTGGGTTGAAAAACCTTTCTGGATAGAAAAAGTTGAAGGCTGCCTACGCCCAATATTCACATGCTATTATTTATAGCCTTATGTGCTTTCAGATCCACTGTTTCAAAAAAGAATTATTTCATGTTCCCTTGAAAGTTTATAAAATCTTGTGGCATCAACAATATAAATGCTAGTGCTTGAAAAATTGGAAATTAAATGATAAATGCAATGTTATCAAATTGCCATTATTAATACTGTCAGGATTGTTATTAGGAAAATGTATGTGTTTGAGATAAGAGTTCTTGCTTTATAGTTTGGAGAAAGGAGTTTTGTCTATGGCATTTGCAAACCCTCTGATATTAGTGTTGATGCCGTTAACATTCCAGTAAAGCTGTTCAAGATGACAGTTGCAGGAAAAACAAGTGCAGGCAAGGAATTCCTGAGAATCAACATTCTGGGAAAGAAGAACTGGGTATAGTTGTTAGGGGAGTGGGCTGAGGAGGGGTTGACAGTAATATGGGTAACAAGAAGAAGAGAGCCTAAGTGGAAAGGGACTAGAAGTCATAGTAATAGCAATAGAAAAGACAGAGAAAGACAAGACATCCTAGTACCAGAGGTTGAAGTGTGTTTTGAAATGATTTTAAGTTAATCAGTTGAGTGGCCATTCTTGGGATGAATTTTGCAGAATGTTAGTACTGTATATTCTGGTATACAAGTCAAATTTCCCATCCCAAATTTTACAACCAGAAGTGGTAGGTGGGCTTCTATATCAAGAGAACTTTGGAAGACCAAACATTCCATGTGAAATACAACAGAATATGGAAAGATAGTGACACTGTTTGGACATTTACACTACATGTTTAAACTATATACAATGTCAGCTTGTATACTTGAAAGCTCAGTAGTTGTTAGGAATTGAAGTATTTTCTGATTTTGAAGGAGAAGACCAGTCATTGAGATGTTATCTTTGCTATGTTGAAGATGAGCTTTCATCAGAAGAAATCATGAGGAGTGGTGAGACTTAGAAATTTGATGTGATGGAAAGGGTTTTGGTTGTAAGTGTCTAGAAGGAGATGGTGAAATTCAATGTTTTCTTTATGAGTACATTAACAATGTATTTTTGCACTTTTGAAGTTGATGCAAGATATTTGCTCCATGTGTGTGTGTGTGTGTGTGTGTGTGTGTGTGTGTGTGTGTGTGTGTTCATAGAGCTATTGTAAATTTGGTGTGTTGTCTAATGTAGATGTTACTTCAGAAGGTTACAGAGAAACGACAGAGGTGGTAATGTTAGTGGTGACATTAAATAGGTCACTGATGCAGAGAAGAATGAGTGTGGTGAGGATAGAACTGAATCCAGTGACACACCAGTTTATAGGGAGTGGGTCAGAGGGAGCTCGACCTGCACACTGTAAGAGTGTCATCATCTGACATGAGGCCATCAATCTAAGAGATGCAAGATGATTGAAACCAATCAGCAGGTGTTTTGAAAGGATATCTGCATGCCAGCCATGGTCAAAAGTACTGCTGATACCAAGAACAACACTATTTTCACTAGATTTCTAAAGTACAGAAGCTGTTCGGTGAGTAACAGAGCAGAGCAGATCACTAGTAGATCTGGTTTTGCAAAGCCATCCTGGTGATCATAAATGAATGAGAGAGAGAGAGAGATTCAAGGTGATGGAGAAGGATGTGATTGGCTAAGAGGAGGGCAGTAGTTTTCAGGATCATAGGAGTTTTGTTTCTTGGAGATGAGATACATTGTAGTACATCTCCAAAGATATTCTCTACTGAGAGAGAATGAAGAGGTTGGTAAGAATAGGGGCTAGTGTTGGCATAGGCAAGTAGAGATGATAGGCACAGAGACAGTTTTGGTATAATAGAGGTCAAATTTGGAGGTCGTAAAAAAGTGATCAATGACATTAGCAGTGTCTGTGTGTTAGTCAGGAATGAAACTAGTTAATGTAGAGAGTTGAGGATTACAAAAGATTCAGTTTCTGCACTGGTAGTATGTGTATATGAGGCATTTGAGCTTAGAAGAGGTGTGAAAATTTCAGCCACCAAAAATGATGATTTTCGAAACAGATAAAGCAAGATAATTGTCCTCAAAGCAGGAAGAGATATGATTAAAGAATTTATAGTAGTTGGAGAAGTCTAGAAGCTGTAGAGGAAGTGGATATATTTAGTAGAGTTATGGAGGGAGATTTTGTTGCTAATATCCAGCTGAGGAGTAAATGGTGACAAGAGTGGAATCTGCATATGTGCAGACATCATTTTTCAGAGTGATATTTGGAAAGCAGGTTGGGTTGAGAGCAGTTAAGAGCTGAAAGATTCATAGCTCAGAAAGGAACAGGAATTTGTGATTTGTTAGAGGTGATGTGATGCTAGATCAGAGTCATGTGCATGAGACAAAAGGAGCTTATATTAGAAACATTTATTTGAACAATTCCAGTTTATTCTCAATGGATGCCTAATATTATAAATCTTTTTGTATGGTTTTAAACATTTAACAGTTCAATGATATATTGAACTAAGCAGTAACATTTATTCCTTAGCATGTTGTGCAGAATCAGTAGGACACAGTGTATGATAAGGTTGTACTTTGGAATTATTGATACAATCCATTTGATAAGTTTCTGTATAGTTTCCATAAACCTAATTTTCTTTACAAGGCTTGGATTGATCTGAGACTGTGGTAAGAAGGAAAAAAAAACCCACTACCCAAGACACCACACAGTGGGATTAACCCCCAAGGCCTCGTAATTGTGAGATAAACTTCTTAACCATGATGTGTTCATACACTGTACCATATTTTCTGACATACATGACAAACTTTTGACAGCCAAAAGAGACATATTGACTTATACTCCATGATAACTTTGAAGGACCAAATATTCCATGTAAAATGCAGCCTAATTTGGAAAGATGGTGATGTTGTTTGAATGCTTACAAGTTTACACTATAAACTATGTTGACTTATATATATGCCAGAAAATATGCTAAGTACTTTCAAAGCCCCACCTTTTTTTATAGTTATTTAGCTGTCTCCTATAAACAAAAGTAATTCATATGTATATTTATTATTTCTCACCCACTGCAACCCCCTAATAATTTCAGAAATTATTTCAGTATTTTACATTTAAGGAACCCTCAATGCTGTATTCTAGTCCTCTTACCAAAAGATCTATGTTATTCCCTTATTTATAACTTTCAACAACAAAGTTAGAGAAATTTATACTTTTAAACTGAAAGCCAGCCACCAGTATGAGGAATATTTGAGCCGTTAATGCCATTGCTATAATAATTTGTCTTCTTGTGAATTTTGATATTGCTCTCCAAGCTGTTACCATCTACATACAAAGAATCAGGTCTGTATTTTAAGAAAGCAATAATAATAATAATAATAATAATAATAATAATGTTGATGATGATGACGACTGTGTATTGGTTGATGTGAACATCTCTTGTGATCATAATATTGCAGTAAAAGAATTTGACAAGTTGAGAAAATATAAAGATTTGCTCATTGAAATAAAAAAAAAAAATTGATATCTCAAGTCTGTTACAATACCAGTGATTGAAGGAGCACTAAGAATAATTAAAAAAGGAACTAAAAGTTATTTGAGAATGATCCCTGACTTACCATCCCTGTAAGAAGTGCCAAAAACTGTTTTAACTGGTACATACTGAAAAGAGCATTGTTGCTGTGAGAAAAATAACCTTCCTGTTTTTTTCTTTACACTTTGCTTGATTTTGTAAATGAACAATTTCATGAGTTTAATTTTAATATCCTATTAATGTATATCATGATTTTCTTTCCCTTAGGTATTGGGAAGGCACACAGCAAGAAATGGAAACATAATTGAAGGAAGAAGAAAAATCTCTTAATAATAATGTAATATTTTCACTCAAAAACAGATTTACAATACAGCATCAACATTTTCTCTAGAAAAAGGACTTTCAGTAAGATATTAGTACTCTAAAACTACATCATTTCACTGCAAAGGTAAGCACAGAAGAAAATGGACAAAGAAAAAGACAACTAGGTTAATAAAAAATAATTCTAGTAAGCAGAAAATATATGAGTTCTATATTAATGCTTTTACTACATATAAAGGTAAAATGTATGACAAAGTTCCATATGGAATTTTAAGGCTGAAAGCATTAGTAACTGTTAGAAATCAGATTTTAACAGCACATCACATGTTTTTGGTTTCAATTTTATGTAATTTTAACAGTTGATAAGAACAAAAACTAAATTAAGGAAACATAGGAAGTAAGAAATAGATACAGAAAAAATACAGTAAACCACTAACAAATTTCCATCATGAAAACCAATCTTTTTGGGTGTACATGTTTGTACATATTTATGTATGTGTGTGTGTGTATGTATATATGTCTGTATATAGGATGAGTTATGATAAAAACAATCTAACATTAAACTGAAAAATTACTCAATACTTTTTGTAAAGTAAGTATTTAGAAGACTTTTATAAGAAGAGGGATGAAAAGAAGAGTGACTTCAAAGTTTCAGCCTGCTGGCCATTGTCCGTCTATCTAGCAAGTAAAACTTCAAAGTCACCATTAACCCACTTCTTCTGAAAATACAATTGCATGTGTGTATATGTGTATAAACACACACACACACACACATATTTCACTTAGGCATTGCATGAGACTCTTGACCATGGAGTTACTCTGTAACTTCTACCAATTAACAATAATAATAATAATCCTTTCTACTAAAGGCACAAGGACTGAAATTTTGAAGGAAGGGGGAAGTCGATTACATTGACCCAGTACTTGACTGGTACTTAATTTATCAACCCCAAAAGGATGAAAGGCAAATTCAACCTTGGCAGAATAATAATAATAATAATCCTTCCTACTATAGGCACAAGGCCTGAAATTTGGAGAGAGGGGACTAGTCAATTACACTGACCCTAGTGTTTCACTGGTACTTAATTTATTGACCCCGAAAGGATGACAGGCAAAGTCGACCTAAGTGAAATTTAAACTCAGAACATAAAGAATGCTACTAAGCATTTTGCCCGACATACTAAGGACTGTGCCAGCTCGCCATCTTAATAATAATAATAATAATAATAATAATAACATATTCATTTAACTCCCAGTCACTATAATAAGAGAAGAAATCTGTTGTAGTTGTAACACTAATAATGTAAAGTAGCATTTCAGTAGAAATTGCATATTTTATTTCTTTCTTTCCTTTTTTTTTAATCTGGTTTTCGTTTTCATGTTGTCAAAAACTGTATAAAACAAGGAATACAAACATGCTAACATTAAAATACTTTGGAAAAAGATCAATTCACAATACCAGTGTAACTGAGTGCCAAAGAAATATTAAATAAACACAACTCAGTACAGACTTAGTATACAACTTGCAGAAAAAAAAGTGCAGTTAATCTGCAAATGATGCAAAACATTCTTTTATTCCAGTATCCTTGGTTATTGCATTGCAAAATGTAAGCATTGAGTTCGAGTTTGGTCTCTTCGTGGATTATCTGTCCTTGAATTGTAGGCAGTGATCATGCTATTGGTGTGACAGCTTAAATACTTATTACAAAATAGATGTGTTCAAAAGCTAAGGACTGTGCACAATGATGTCATATACAATATCAGATTGTTTCCCCCCATCACCACCACCATCACTAAGTATAGGTAATTAGCACAATAATAATATTTTATTAATAACAGTATATAATGTAAATATATTGATTTGCTTTGTAAATGGAATGGTGTCAGTTTCTCAACTGATGTGTATAAAATCAAATGGCATTTTGTTTCAGTTCTTCAAGAGCATAATACACCACTTCGAAGTATCAGCTAATGTAGCAGCAGCAGCAGCAGTAGTAACAGTAGTAGTAGTTATAATAATTGTGTAAACTTTTTGGCACAAGGCCAGCAATTTCACTGGAATGGGGGCTAGTCAATTACATCAATCCCAGTGCTTGACTGGTACTTAACTTATTGACCCCAAAAGGAGGAAAGGCAAAGTTGACCTTAGAAGAATTTTGAACTCAATATTTAAAAACACCGACATGCCACTAAGCATTTTGTCCAGGGTGCTAATTCTGCCATTTTACTGCCATAATAATAATAATAATAATAATAATAATAATAATAATAATAATAATAATAATAATATATGTATATATATTAAAAGGTTGTGTTCAATAACAGTATCACTGCCTTCTATTGTGTTGCATCTATTTGAAAGGTAAAATGCTCTCACGGAAGTTGTTAGATTTTTAGAAAATCTCTGTTAAAGATAGCTGAAACTGTAGGTAAATGTACAATTGACAATCAAATTGATATTAAAGTATTAAAAAATGAAACCATGCAATGTGAAATGTTGGAGAGATAAGGCAGCAGAAGCAGAGGTAAAAGAAAAAACAAGCATGCAGTGTTTTGAATGTTTAATGAATGGATATATAAACATTATATATATATGTATATATGTGGTACAGCATTGTACATATATATATACATAAATAAAAAAAAAATTGAAGCAAAACTCACTCATTATCCTCAAGCTTTTGGGTATAATATCTGAAAGGTTACAAGAGAAATTTGTGATCAACCCACCAAGTTATACTAATATGACCCAGTGGAAAATCTATTGAAACTGGTGCAGGTGTGCATTAGAAAAGTATCCCAACAATATTTTAAGTGTGCCACCAAGAGTGAAAGAAATAATGCTGTAATGATACTAATGGATAAGATACTTTTTAGGCTCATAGCTCAATAACTATGAATGTATATCCTGCCAGAAGCTTTTTTTTTTTTTTCATACATCCTGATGTAATGAAGATTCAACTAAATGGAAATTATTCCGCATTGCAATGAAGATGGTTAGCTCATAAATAAATGGTTTAGGGTGATCCTAAATATGTTGACTATGTCATAACTGTAGAGGAAAGTTGTTTATTAACAATGCCAAGGCACATTTGCTCAGACTATTATTGTAAACAGCTGGAAAAAATATTTTAATAACTATGTTACTAGAACAATGAGAGTATACAGAACTTCAGTGAAAACTATTCTAACACAAAATATAATCCAGCTACCTCCTAGGTATACACAGATATTTAATCATGTATACACTTCTTAGAACTATATGTTAATGAATGCACATATACTACTACCAGCAACACACAAGAGAAGAGAGGCGAGAGAGAGAGAGAGAAAGAGAGAGAGAGAAAGAGAAATTTGCATACAGAGTAAAGAAGTTATAGCTGTTAGAGTCATCAATTGTTTAGATTAATTATAAATAATCAAGTTATTTTAGCATGTTAAACTGAATATTTAACTAAGCACACATGCACACTTTCACATATATAATTTCTACTTCAACTAAACACCTTGCCAGTATTGTTTGAATACAAATCATCTTCAAGTGAAACATCTAATGCCTACTTCCTCAGGTTGTTTTGAGATTTGAAATATTTTTTAAGTACTTTCTTCTACCTAAGTACAGCATCAGAAACTCGAATCAAGGTAGGTCATTCCTACCTTCACATACTTATCCCTGAGTGCATGTGTATTAAATACATACAGCTCAAGAATATATACATAAGAGTAATGGTGTTACTATCTAGAAACCATTACTGCTGCAGACTTAGGAATTAGACCTTACAATAACTAGGAAATGTTATACAAAAAATTATCAATGCACACAGAAAATCATTACATTTGGAATCAGAAAATAGGATATACATTACATCACCAATAAAAAGAAATTATTAAGAATAGTAAATATCTAAGATGTTTGTTGGTTTGTTTGTTTGTTTTTGTTTTGTTTTTTTTTGTTTTTTTATTAAACCCCAAAATTAAAAACAAAATTGCAGCAACAAAATAACATAGAAATCAATTTGATAAATAAATAATAATAGAAAAGCCATTCAAGATCATATTTGCAACTACTTTTCCTAACAATGCATTACTATACTATCTACTGGACAAAGTAGGCAGCAGATAACAATGTGAAGGGGAGAATTGAATTTTAAGCAGGGAAGATGGATGCTAAATCTAATTCAACTTAGAAAAATGAACCAAGTGAAAAGAATACATATTCAAGCTATAAATGAGTGAATTATTAAATATATTTCTATTCACTGTATTAATAAGCAAATTCTATCTTTCACATGAACAAAATATTTTAATTTCTGTACAAAAGAAATCTATTTAGATGACATAAGTGGCTGCACGTTGCATAAATTAGGGGAGATAACTACTAAGAAACCTTTTTAATTATTTTCCATTTTATGTCTAAGTTCAGCAGTAACTGAAAAATCATGGTTTCGGCAACACAAAATAGCTGCATATCAAGACTTCAATTGACAGCCACTTGTATAAACTACTTAATTATAAACTAAGGGATACATATATTTCCATCTAAGCAAATAAATATATATCTTTCTCCAAGCATGATGCATGATTTTCCCAAGACTGAAACGAATGAAAAGAATGAAAGAAAAAAAAAGGACTGTAGCAATCTCAGGGCAATTTTATCAGTAGCTTTATATATTAACTTCGTGCATGCATGTGTGTGTGTGTGTGTGTGTGTGAGTGTGAGTGTGTGTGTGTGTGTGTGTGTGTGTGTGTGTGTTTTCGTGTGTATGTGTGAGAGAAAGAGAGAGAGAGAAATCATAGCTCAGTCTTTAAATACTTTTGGGTTTCTGTTCAACTACTTCATCATCATCAATTAATGTCCAACTTCCATGCATGTCTGGGTGGGACAGTTGACAGGAGCTGGCCAGGTAGAAGACTACCCAGGTTACTGTGTCTGTTTTGACAGAGTTTTTAAGGCTGGACGCCCTTCCTAACACCAACCACTCTGCATTACTACTTTATGATAAACATTTGTACGTGTAAGTGTATGTGAAAGTGATATATATTTATATTAGACACGTTCTAAACAAAATAATTGATATTCACAAAATGGTGAATATAAAGAATTGTCAAATTAAGAAATTTTTCCTATAAAAAATTTAAATCACATATCACATGATATGGAAATATCAGATCCCATTAGATTACAACACTATATATATATATATATATATATATATATATATATATAT
>NC_068982.1:33430740-33452947 GCF_001194135.2 Octopus bimaculoides
TGTGTGTGTGTGGAAAATAAAACAGGGTAGAAAATGCTTAAATAATTTTATCACGAAGATCATTTTAGTACCAATTTCAGTCTTTGTGACATTTTCAGCTTAGAGTAAGCCACAAAAAACAAATTGTGGAAAAAATAAATGGTACGTTTTTTCCCAAAAATATTTCTATTGTTTTCAAATGCATGAAAGTATGGAGAGGCTTAAAGAATTGCAAACACTTATAAATGGGCTTGATCTAAGCATTCTTTACATCCTCATTAAAAAATCTAACAACGAAAAACAAACAGGTATATACTATAAGCCCACCGACTCCAAGCAATATCTACTGCTCAACTCATGCGACCCCAGATACACTAGAATGAATATCCCTTTCAACCTAGCAAAAAGTATTTGTATTATAGTTTCTAATACAAGCACCAGAGACACACAACTTTATGAACTAAAGGATACACTCATTACCAAGAACTACCCACCATCACTAAATGATATAGGCTTTCAATGTGCCCTACAACTCAACATCCATAAACTCAGACAACCCAAATTAAGGAAGGATTTACAAGCAAAAGCCCTACCATACATCTCCACACACAACCCTCTTAACAATGAAGCCTTCAACACCATCCTCCAGAACATTCCTCTACTAAAAAGGGACCACAGAATAAATGTAATCCTCCAAACGCACACCATCATAAAGAGCAAGAGACAACCCAAGTCTATGAAAAGTCTCTTAACACAAGCCCAAGTACTCTCAACAACAATACGAAAGCTGGAAGTAAATAAATGCAGAAGACCTAACTGTGATATATGTGTTAACCTAATTGAGAGATCAGAGTTCTCTTTCAAACAGGGTCAACATTTTACAATGAAAAACAACTACATGTGTGTTTCAGAGAACCTAATATATGTATTAACTTGCCCTGGTATTGAGAGAAATACAAAGGCCAAACCAAAAACAGTCTACATCAATCCCAGATTAAAATTCAGAAATACAGAAAAATAGCATTCAGTGAACACATCGACATTTGCGCCACTAATAAACAACCCAGCTTCAGAATTTTTCCCCTCTATAAATTCAGGGACGATGCAGCCTGTAGTCAGCGCATTAGCAAAGAATCATATTTTAATCATAAAATATAAACCCCTTTTGAATGCGTCCACCATAAATGACACTATTACAAGCGTGTTAGAATAATAACCACGCAAATATTCAAAACGATATATTCAGAACAGTCACTACCCATGAATTCATCCAGAACAATTCCAATCACTATTATTACAACCACAACAGGTCACTTGACCATTTAAGACAATTACACTAACACTCTACTACTGTCATACCACTCGCACATTTTTATTATATCTTCTATTCATATTCCTCCTTCTTCTTCTTTGCCACCACATTCCTCAGCTATTACTGCTGCTTATACAATCAAAACCAAGAACTCATATCAAATATTAGGACTGCTAACACCTGCTACCTGCTACCAAACCTTCACAAGAATAAAAAAGAGAGAAACAGACATACACAAAAAAGGAAAATGTCCCTTGCATTTAAAAACTATGGAAATATTGTTAAAAAACATTTCATTTAATTTTTTATAATTTAATTCTTTTTAAAAACTGAAGCTGGTACTAAAATGTTCTTCGTGATAAAATTATTTTAGTATTTTCTACCTTGTCTTATTTTCCTTACACATATCAATTTGTGTGTTCCTTTTCAACTTTCTACACACGTACATACATACATATACATATATATATATATTTATATATTTATATATTTGATCCTTTATATTGAACACTCAATATTTCATCTACATTCAATACTTTCTTTCATGGTGCCATCCATTTTTATTTTATATTGTATATCATATTATATATTCCATATTCTATACCCCACATTAGTTCTGCAGGAATATAAATAAAACATAAAAAACAGACAGTGTTGGAACTCTTTTAAGCAAAATAATATATTCCTCTATACACGATCATACAAAAAACCCCACCTTTTTTGTATTTATTTTTACTCACATATATATATATATATATATATATATATATATATATATATATATATATATATATGTATGCATGTATATATATATATTATTATTATTATTACTATTATTTAAAACAGTTTGATTAGGCTCCCAGCGACTTAAAGTTTCAAAGACTCAGCGGCCTCAGCCCGATGAACTCAGTTCCTGTAATTAGTATGTGTGTATATATATGTATGTGTGTGTGTGTGTGTGTATATATATGTGTGTGTATATATGTGTGTGTATATATATGTGTATGTGTGCTTGTATGTATATATGTGTGTGTGTGTGTGTTTATACATGTGGGTGTTTATATACACACACACACACACACACACATATATATATGCAACATCAAATTTTTTATTTGGTTGAAATAATTAACCAGTTGCAAAACATTGTGAACATGGCAGTTGCCTGAGCATCTGGCATCATGGAAAGTTCTGTCAATAAAAATACGAAAAGATTGGTAGAACCAATTACTCTTTAATAAATGCACCAAGAAAGAACAAATAACTTAGTTATAAACTGCTTGAAATTTTAACATTATACTAAGAGAATGGTTCTAATATGCATCCAAATCCTGATGGTTATAAAATAAAAAAAAACAAAAAAGTTTTCCAAAATTATTAAATTACTTTTAGTATGCAATATTTTGTTGGGTTTACTTTCTTTCGCCGCCCAAGGTTTGTGTGTATGTGTGTGTAGTGTGTTTTCTTTGAAGTAGCAAAATAGCCATGCCAAAGATTTGTAAAGGTAACTATGTAAAAAAATTTTTTTTTTAAGTTAGTGCAAACCAAATGATGTTATCCTTGATTAGACAAAATGTCGTCATTACCAAATGTGCTGAAGAATAAAGTTTGAATAAGAACTAATGGAAGAGTGAGTGCAATTGAAGAGCAGGTAGGAAACTAACAGAGATGGCCAGAGATGAAAAACTGGTTGAATAACTACTTTAAACCATGTCCAGATGTATATGCATGAATATTTCCAATGTAGGTGCATAGGTAACAAAGGGAGGAAATTTCTAGAAAGCAAATGTTCATTCTTGCATACAAACTTTTCTAATGAATGAATGGACTCAAAAAAAACCCCAAAAAAAATTGATGCATGCAGTGGATGAAGAAATACATACTGTTTGTGTTGTCTTTTCATCTGTGGTATTACCCCTGAAAGTTAAATATATGAAATATTGTATTTTGAAGGAATAATATTGACACAGAAGAGAAAATGTGTTTTATATGTTTTTACACATAATTTCTTTACATTAAAAAAACAAAAAAAAAAACTTCAATCAAAAGAAATATCATTATATTATTTACTACAACCATTACTACAAATACCAATAAACATATTTTTGTGTTTATGTTTGTATAGATTTAAGTGTTAAAAAAAAAAAGAACACGGGTGGAAAAGTAGATGTGAAAAATATAAAATAAATTTGATGAAAGTGAAAAGTAAAACAAAATTATTTTCATTGTAACAAAACAAAAAACAATGGTTGGGTAAAATTATTTGCTGGGAAAGATTGCCAAAATCAGTTACTGTAATTCATGTTATAGTCATTTAAATTATTTACAAAAAACAGTCACTATGTCTGCAAAACTAAGTTATATAAATCTTCAGATTTATATATTCAAGGTTAATATAAGTTACATTATATCCAGAGATTTTAAATAATAGATATAATTGCTGTTTCCTTTTAATTTATGTATTTTGTACATATGGGTATTTTAATACTGATAACTGCATTATGGTCTCTATTCAGGCCAAATTCAGTATGAAGCCATTTATATTTGAAGGGTACTACTAACAAATTGAAGACGTGTGGCCTAGCAAAGTGTTCAGCTCTCAATCATAACGTTGGAGGTTCAATTCTTGGATAGGGTAGCATGTTATATCTTTGATCAAGGCATATCATTTTATGTTACTTTAATCTATTTATCTTTAATGAGTACCAGTCAGAGCTAGAACAGTGACAGAGAGAGAAGGAAGGCTAGAACAGCCTTCTTTCTCTTTCTGTCACATTCTGGATGTTCCACTAGGTAAAGGCTGAAGTAGCTGAGAGAGAATGTGTGCTTATTCATGATGACATAGACATCTAAAACAATTAGCAAAAGCATGGGACATACTGCGAACTCATACTCACTTATAAGTGATGGCTAGCTGTACTATGTTTGTTAAATTCATCTAAAAAGTTGTAGAACTGCTTTATTAAGAAAGCAGCAATTTCAAAGGTAAACTAAAAAGTTGTTATACTGGGGATATAACACATAAACATAATGGTATATAAATAAAACAAAGAGTCCATGAAGCAAAGATCTAGAACATTAACACAGCTATCACAGTTGTTCTGGTCATCTTCCTGTTGTAAGAACAGGAGTGATTCCACAACCTTATGATTGAGAGCTGAACACTGTTAAGCTACACATTTATCTTCCTTAAGACTATTAAAAACTGCCATGTTGAAAACGATTTTTTGCTGAGAAAATATCAATTCTAGTATTTGGTAGATATTTAACATCATTACAGAGATAATATAATGATGAAATTTAATTTCACAGTTAAAGAGTCGATTGATTATTGAAAAGTAATAAATATGTGTTTGGAAATACATATTATATATATCTATACTTTTAAACTTATAGAATGAAATATGGAACAGCATTTAAATAAAAACTGGCAATCATCTGAGTGAAGTGATTTTAGCAAAGCCTGAAAAACAAAGAAGTTTGAAACCATATTTTTCAACCACAAATGGTCATTCAAGATGTAAAACTGCAAAATTGTGTTTATCTTTAACACTGTGAAGAAGCAAATACTGAAACAACAGAATTATTGCCAGTTACCCTTGGAACCATCTCTGGCAGCAGGAAGACATGATGTTGATGAGGATTTAGCAAAGTTCACACTAGGTGTAGCAGGAAAAGGGTAATTAGATACAAATACAGAGTCTGGGGAGTCTACTGCATCAGGAGAAGGCAAAGATGCAGAGTTGTTTTCCATAATCTACAAAATATGAAAGTAAATACATTGGAAATAATATACAATTAACTGAAATGTCTGAAGAAAATAATTTCAAAAAATTTCTGTAAACTTTCTCATTTCTCTCCCTTGTTCTTATTCTGTTTTCTAAGGATAGTCGCAGCTGGTCTCAAGTCAGCAGGATGGAAGCTTAATAGATAACAACAGTTCATATTCCACCATTGGCTATACTTTACTCTTAGCCAATACACATTATGATTTATTTTACCATGCTATTGATACTATTCTGATGCTATTCCATAAGTAACAATTTAACATAAGCCTAGCTAAATAGATTGGGTATTTGTTAGTGGAATCTGTTAGTTTAATGATGCCAGACTTATAGAAAGCCATGTTTCAGTCTTGGTGATAGAGCATCTTCTACTGTAGTACTATAGACCCACATAAGAGTAGCTGTTCCAACTGCAGTGAGTACATTTGAAGGAGTTATTTGCCAGTCAATGTATTTATTCAGAAAAAGAAAAGAAAATCAAAGGGCTTAAGTTCTTGTTATTCAAAATCACTGTGCAAATAAGATATTTGGTACAAAACCATATTTTTTAGCTAAAAAGTTGAAATTTTCACAGCTTATTTTCAGCCAAAACAAGGTAAGTCAACTTATACACCAAGACAACTTTGAAGGACCAAAAATTCCATGTGAAATATAAGAGATGGAAAGATAGGGACAATGTTTACACTACATGTTTATATTATATAATGTGCTGACTTGTATGCCAGAAAATATGGTAAATGTTCTGAAAAATTGTCTTCAGATTCCTTTGTATCAATAAACTATAACAATTTTCAATTGGAAATTCACTCTCAGAATTGTTTTTATACAAAATTGTTTTAATACAAAAAGTATTACAAACTAAGAGAAAATGGAAAATGCAGTCCATCCCCAAAAGATTTTTAAACAGTTAAATTAAACAATATTCCACATCTGTGTGTTGCAGAAAGGGATATAAATGCGTATAAAGATACAAAATAATTATCAACTTCTATCAATGTTGCCCTCTCTCAGCAAAAGTCACCAGAGAATTCTAAACAATTTCCTATCACTCTAATTCTTCTCATACAACTCAACATTATCTTAACAGCTATTTCTAGCCTTCCACTTGACTACTGAACATACACACTTACTTTTATCTATTACTAACAACTGCAAACTGACAAAATCTGACAATAATTTCTCCAAGAAAGTTATTTATCAAAATGATGCACAGGTATGGCTGTGCGGTAATAAGTTTGTTTCCCACTGCATGGTATCTTGAGCAAGTGACTTCTGCTATAGTCCTGGTCCAATCAAAGCTTTGTGAGTGGTTTTGGTAGATGGAAACTAGAAGGTGCGTGTGTGGGGGGGGTATACTGTCTCCTTGTCTTGACTTCGCGTGATACTTGTGAAAGAGTGTCACTCTCATACATGTGGTGTCCTTCATTTCCGATCTTCCGTGAAAACATGTCTGGTCATGGGAAAATATTACCTTACTTGGAAACAGGTGAGAGTGGATGACAAGAAGAGCATCAAGCCATAGGAAATCCACTGCAACAAATTCCATCTGACTCATGCAAGCTTGGAAAAATGGACATTAAATTATTATTACTGGAGGAGGAGGATACCTCTTGTCAAATGGATTATTATTATTTTTTTTTTTTTTTTTAAGGCATCGAGCTGACAGAATTTTTAGCATGTTGGGCAAAATGCTTAGTGGTATTTCAGCTGCCACTACGCTTTGAGTTCAAATTCTGCTGAGGTCGACTTTGACTTTCATCCTTTCAGAGCTGATAAATTAAGTACCAGTGAAACACAGGTCAATTTAATCAACTAGTCCCCACCCACAAACTTCAGGCCTTGTGCCTATAGTAGAAAGGATTATTATTATTATTATTATTATTATTATTATTATTATCATCAAGGTGGTGACATGACAGTATTGTTAGCACATCAATCAAAATTCTAAGCAACATTTCTTCTGGCTCTTTGCATTCCAAGTTCAAATTCCGCTGTGGTCAACTTTGCCTTTCATCCTTTTGGAGTTGATAAACTATGTACCAGTGAAACACTGGGATCAATGTAATCGACTAGTCCCCTCCCCCAAATTTCAGGCCATGTACCTTTAGTGGAAAGGATTATTATCATTGTTATAGGAGGAGAGATGGAGCCCATGACCTTTGCAATAGGTTGCAGTCCAGGGTAGAAGAGATGGTCTGAGTGAGGATCAAGGTAGGAAAAGAGACAACAGAGCTAACATTAAACCAACACAAGTGGATTAGAGTACATTTCTCAACAGCATAGTGTAATATATGCAATATAACTTGAATCCTTGACCTACAACTAAAGAGCTTAACACTGTAATTACTTAGTGTTAAGCATTACTCTTTTACTCTTTTACTTGTTTCAGTCATTTGACTGGGGCCATGCTGGAGCACCACCTTTAGTCGAGCAAATCGACCCCAGGACTTATTCTTTGTAAGCCTAGTACTTATTTTATCGATCTCTTTTGCCGAACCGCTAAGTTACGGGGACGTAAACACACCAGCATCGGTTGTCAAGCGATGTTGGGGGGACAAACACAGACACACATACATACATACATACATACATATATATATATATATATATATATATATATATATATACACGATGGGCTTCTTTCTGTTTCCGTCTACCAAATCCACTCACAAGACTTTGGTCGGCCCGAGGCTATAGCAGAAGACGCTTGCCTAAGGTGCCAAGCAGTGGGACTGAACCCGGAACCATGTGGTTGGTAAGCAAGCTACTTACCACACAGCTACTCCAGCACCTTTGGTAAAAAATTTTTTAAATAATTAATAACAATAAGGAATGATTTCAGATCATAGCTTATCATAGGTACAACCAATTAACTGTATCCTAATATGCAAATATTACTAACTGAATAAAAGGTTCTGCTGTATTTTTCATCATACAAATTGATACAGTTTATAGTGTAAACTTTTGAACATCATCATAATCTTTCCAAATCCAGTAGCATTTCACATGGAATTTTTGGTCTTTCAAGGTTGTTAGGGTGTATAAATCAACCTACCTATCTTGGCTGTAGATTTTGGTGTATGCCACAAAATACAGTAATTTCAAAGTCAATATAAAAAAGTGCAGAAAATGTTAAATGATAAGGTTCACAACTACATCTCAAACTGATATATTTCTTTATATTTTCCAGGTAATACATTTAATTTGATTAAATGTATTACTCCCCTTATCTTTAGGGAAAATGCATAATCTTTCAATAGAAGAGATGATTTACTTCCAATCTGCTACAGAAACTTATTCAGCATTAAAACAACACAGCACCCTTGACTTTTGGAGACATTTTTTCACACTCAGAACTGCTGGAGCATGGAATAAACTACATGCATCACTTGTTAGATGTAGAGACACTACAATCTTCAAAACTTCCATTCTGCCTGTAATCTGCCAACAGTACACCTGATGCTCACCACTTTTTTTTTTTTTTCACTATTCACTTCCTGTGCATATTCTGTGTATTGTTCATGCAGCTTTGGTTTCTTTTTTTAATTTCTTTATTGTCCACAAGGGGCTAAACATAGAGGGGACAAACAAGGACAGACAAAGGGATTCAGTCGATTACATCGACCCCAGTTCGTAACTGGTACTTAATTTATCGACCCCAAAAGGATGAAAGGTAAAGTCGACCTCGGCGGAGTTTGAACTCAGAATGTAATGGCAGACGAAATACCGCTAAGCATTTCACTTGGTGTGCTAACGTTTCCGCCAGCTCGTCGCCTTTGCTTTCTTTTTCTGATGAGTTGTAGTGCAACCGAGCACAGTATACAATGAGTTTATTATTATTATTATCATTATTATTGTTATTATTATTATCTATAGTTCATTCCTTCCATAAGTAAAGATTTACATAAGGGAGTTAACTATACATAATAATCACTTATTAAATTTGTACTTTAAATTGAACAGCAAATTTGATAGACTCTGCAAAGCTTTCACTCAAAAGTATTTTCTATGGATGAGCATTTTATAAATAATTTGATTTAGTTATAAGTAATTTGATTTGATTGATTTAATCAGATTACATAATCACATTCATGTGCCAGCAACTCTTTACAAGATCCTAATGAGTTTACATCATAAATTCTTATTTGAAACTACAATTGTATTTACTTTATGATTTATACTTTATCAATGTATAAATCCCATTCTTAATTTTCTTTGCCAGTACCACCTGACTGGCCCTCATGCCAGTGACACGTAAAATCACCCACTACACTCAGAGTGGTTGGAGTTATGGAGGGCATCCAGCTGTAGAATGCCAAATCAGATTGGAGCCTGATGCAGCCTTCTAGCTCGCCAGTCCTGAGTCAAACCGTCCAACCCATGCCAGCATGGAAAGCGGATGTTAACCGACGACGACGATGATGATGATATTCATACAAAGTCATCTGGACAAAAACTTTTGTCTTCAGCTTTCTGAATGTGAATAAACTCTTAAGTCTAACTTGAACAAACAACTTGAAAATTAAACAATTTCTTTTTAAACTCTGATTAATATGAAATGGAAAACAATAATTTATTACAGGCATATAATTGGACTGCAGTCATGCTGGGATACCACGTTGATGGGTTTTAGTTTGACAAATCAACACCAGTAATTAATTTTATAAGCATGGTACTTATTCTATCTCTCTCTTTTTGCTTAACCACTAAGTTATAGGGATGTAAAACAAAGGTCGTCAAGTAGTGGTGGCAGACTAACAAACACACACACACACATATATATATATATATATATATAAATATATATCATCATCATCATCATCGTTTAACGTCCGCTTTCCATGCTAGCATGGGTTGGACGATTTGACTGAGGACTGGTGAAACCGGATGGCAACACCAGGCTCCAATCTAAATTTGGCAGAGTTTCTACAGCTGGATGCACACGTGCACACACACGCATATATATACAATGGGCCCCTTTCAGTTTCTGTTTATCAAATCCATCCACAAGGCTTTAGTAGAAGATACTTGCCAGAGGTGGAGTAGGTCTGAACCTGAAACCATGCAGTTGGAAAGCAAACTTCTCACCACACATGTGAATAAAAATAACTAATTTCAAATTATAATTTTTAACCGTATTTATCAAAGAATAAAACACATTTACAGATAATAACTATGCCATTAAATACATTTAAAAAAATCCATTTGTATTTTAAAACTGACTGGCAGAGACAAATCGTATTGAAGATACACATGAATGTTTGAAAGAATTATTACCTTTCGGTAGTCAAACATAGCAGTTAAAGGCCAACTTGGTGGACGTTTATTATCAGTATATGCAGATTGACCTGTAATCAAATTAAACAAATAAAACTAATAGATTCCCAAAACTGGGAGGCAATTCATCAGCAATATGTGATTTTGTTAATATTCTATTGCTCGCCACTAATTAAAGTGTTGGCCGCAGCAGTCTACCAAATGGGTTAAAACACACCTGAAAGAATAAATTGGTTAGATTCATTTTCATTAGTACAAGCATGTGACTAATTATAAATAACTAAATTTTATTTTTGCCAACTATTTATCAAAGCATTGTGTGCAATATAAGAAGAAGCATAATGCATGATGATAATGTATCAGGATGAACAATTTTATTGAGGTTATACTTCAAGATGAGATACAAATTTCTTAGGCTTTAGGTATTGTGGTTTAAGAAGTAAACAAGGAATTAACACTACCAATTGATCATTCCTTTAATATCCTTTCTACTAGAGGCAAAATGCCTGGAATTTTTGAGGAGGGAACTAGTCAATTACACTGACACCAATACTCAACTGGTACTTCTTTTATTAACCCCAGACGGATGGAAGGCAAAGTTGACCTCAGTGGCATTTCAGAATGTAAAACCAGAAATGGCATTTAGCATTTTGTCTAGTGTGCTAAGAACTTTTTCAGCTCACCATTTCATCATCTCTTTAATATAAAACCATAGTCAGGAAGAAAGATATTTTTCTATCGTGTCTGACAAAATTGAAAATGTACATGAAAAGAATGAAAGTACACAACTTCTGGTTTTATCACTTAATTATCATAGGAATTTGATTAATGATAAAAATCACAACTATGAAAGTTTTAATTCCATGTGAAATGGCACCAACTCTAAAATAAAGATATAAAATAGGTAAATTTACCCAATTTTTCAAGCAATTGATTCATCCCTAAAACTGAATTTTTTAATACATTTTTTTAACTGAACCTAAGTAATTCAAGTTTTTTTTTACCCCCACCCAATGGCTCAATCCCCAGTATTTCCTCCCTCCCAGTTTTTGTATAAGTCAAAGCACTAACAAACACCTCAGAGGTGGTTGTAAGTTCTAAGACCCAAATCTTAAGAAACATGCCAAGGCAAAAATGAAACTGTCCTGACTTGTGAGATGACCAAGTGAAACAGCTTCACTTAAATGACTATGCCAAGTTCAGAATGTAATGATGATCTTTGTAAGTGACTTCTAAAAGATTGTCAGTGTTAAATGTGGATAAAATATTTGTAGCACATTCAATGGAGTGAGTGTTCGCAAGCTGTCACTATAAACAACATGATATTGACTCTTAACTAAATAAACCATACCTTCAGTTCATGTAAGCATGCATAGTGTACGTATATTTGTATATGTTTATGGGCATGCCTATATATATTTCAGTCAAGCATCAAAAGACATGGACAAGATATATATATATATATATATATCTGGCAAAAACATCCATCTTTCACCATCTTTTGAATAGGATTATTTCCTTTCGATCATCTCACCACACATTTACCACCAAATCTATTTCTTCTATTCTCAAATTCACAAGAACACCACCTAGGCATACAGACTATGTCACTTCTTTCAATCCTTTTCCACCATCTATAAATAGGCTTGGCAGCATCCTAAAATATGATACTACTAACTACCTTTCCCACCCATCCCTTCCCTTTATCTCTGTCCTTGGTTTATCACGCATACCCACACCACCTATAAACTACACACAGGCATTCCTTCCTCCTCATTAGACCTTTTAACATCATCCCCCTATTCCTCCTTCACTCTATATGCTCATCCCCTCTACCCTGTTAAGACCAACTGACCATAAATATATTGCTACCATCCTTTGCCTCTATCTCTCCTCTATCCCCTTTCACATTCTGTCTTCATGACTTGACCTTTGGCCATTCTTCAAGTAAACAAGCAAAAATCCATTGCAATATGGAATATATATACCTCTGCTATCTATGCTATATCAACTTTCGCTCCAACATAAATTTCCGATTATCCACACAAGGATTACTTTGCACGGATTTCTACACAGATATTTATCACTGGAACGAAACTACACTTCAAGTACTGTTCTCTCTTTTTTCAGCACATCACACTCTTTACCACTTCATATTAAAAATATCCGCCTATGGATATAATAATAGATTACTTTATTTTTTCTGTCTCCGATGAAGGGAAGTACTGGATCTTCCCAGAAACAGCTGTAAGACTCTATCCATAAAATACTTCTCCAACCTTACCTTTGCTCTCTTTATCTTTTTGTTTTTATATATTTACATATATATATATATATATGCTTATAAAATAATATTATTATTTGCAGAATTGTCACTCATCACCGCTTCTCAAATCACTGCAGAAAACACACATGCTTGTTTGTTTAAAAAACAACAATATGAAATTATAGTTTTTAAATCTAATGGGAAGAAGTGAGTGGATATGTTGGGGGTAATGATAGCACACTTATCAGAAATATATAGAGGTGTGAGTTCAAGCCCCAATATTTTACTATTCTCATTAGTCAATACATAGTGATCACTTATCACTGCTTCTCAAATCATTGCAGAAAACACACATGCATTTTGTTTATATATATATATATGTATGTATTTCATGTTACACTAAGAAGCAATGCAAGTTATCAGAATTTTCCAATTTGAGTATGATAAACCAACCCATTCCAAATCCTTGAGCGAGTAGTTGTGTAAATGGAATAAGGATTGGTGAGCTTACAATGGTATGGAGACATAAAATGTATAATAATGAAGTCATATTTTGAAATATCTTAACTGAGAAAGATCTCACATAAGAGATGAATCTCTTTTTATATGCTGTGAAATGATCTGAGACATATGTATTAAATGCATTCAAAATATCATTACTTGGTTTGATTTCATTATCACACACACACACACACATATAAGTACATATACTTTGTAGATCCTTGTGTCTAACAATGAATGAAGAGGATGAAAAAAAATACAGGCATTAAAATGAAAAACAACCATCATTAGCAAGAGAAAAATATAAGCATTGTTAATAAGGCAAAAAATAATGGAAAGCAAAAAGAAAAAAATTTAAAGCAATGAATATAAAAAGAAGTAAAATGAAAATGAGTGATTTAAAAAATTAATTAGATAATTTTTTTAAACTTTCAACAAGATTAAACATTGTACAGGTAATATAAATGAAATGAATGAAGAAAAGCCATGTCACACTTGGCATATGTAACTGTTCCAAATTTCAAACATCACATAGAAAATATGTAAATAGTTATTGTAGTAGTGGTTGTAGTATATACTAAAAAATAATATTGAAATGATTGAAAAATAAAAAAAATTTAAAATTTTGAAGAAAAAAAAGGGAAAAATTTTACAAAACCAAACATTTGTCAATGAAATGTAATGAGAACAAATGTAAAGAAAAATGGACAGCAGCGAAAGGGAAAAAAAAAGAAAAAGCAAGAGATGCAAGGATATTCAAAACAATTGTGAATAAGGAAGTCTAAATAAGGCCACACAACTAATATGTTAAGCAGCTAGTTCAGCACTAAACAACAGAGAGGAAATATGTAACAAACTTAGAACCCAAAGAAGAAGAAAACTCTAATGAGCAAAAAAATAAAAATAATTTGTTAATGAACAAATAAGCAAACACAATATTTAAACAAAATTCATGCAAATTGGATTTAAATAGACAAACATTTAAATACACAAACATTTAAATACACAAACATTTATACATGAACTTATATATACACATGTACATAAAAACAGTTAGTTTGAATTTGTGTTTTACAATTAGAATTCTAATATATAAATTAGCTGCTATCCTGATTAAATCTACACTCATCAATACTTTGACTCAAATAACCTGCGTGCTGTTTCCAGACTCTCATAAAAATATACTCAGTCTTTTTGACAAATAACAAACAAATCTCAGCCAGAAACTAAGAGGAAAATGGATTCCTTGATTTCGATCAAATACTTCAATGGCCATTTTCATATGACAACAAGAAAGTGATATTCGCAATGTTAAAAAAGCCTCTATTTATCCATACCACCTATTTGTACTACCTTTCTACATGATCATCATCATAACATTGATTTCTTTGTGCAGAAATGAACTACATGGAGCCTACAAGTAAACAGCATTTCTCTATTTGTTGTGATTCAGCATAGACTTGTTCATGGGGCATACTAATCCTCAGATTTGATCTCCCAAGTATAACAGGAAATCGAATAAAAAGAACAGGCTGATATTAATTACGCCCATGGCTTCAGATGAACAAATTAAATAACAGAGCAGAAAAGTGCCAAATTGTGAAACCGTTGTGCTACTCTTTTTTCAGTTAAGCAATAAGTGACCAAGACAGTAAGGGTGCCTCTCTCTGGTTGCTTCATATGCTAGAAAGATTATCCTAATCTTCTTCAATTCATACACCACTATCTTCAAAATGAGAGAACACACTGGATAATGTAGCTATAGATGCACAGTATGTCCAAAATGACTGGGTGGTTACTGCTCCAAAGCCTTTGATCAAAGGATGTTCCAGTAATGACAAGGAAGAAAGGAAAGAAGGAATAAATTTGTATATGACAATGAAGGTGTGAGAGGCTTTGGGAAATGAAGTGAGGTGGCAGAGGCAGATTTTGATAGGGAGAAAAAGCACAGAGGGATCTATGTATGTAGACAGTGAAGAAGAGAAGAAAAGAAGAAGTGGGCAAGTGGGTCAGTGAGATTAATGGAAAGCAAAAGAGTAAGAGTTTAAGAGTAAGAAATTGAAGAGACAAATAAAAATAACCGGAAGAAGAGAAAATGAAACACAAGAAGAAAATGGAGCAAAGTTTCAGCAGAAAGATTCAGAATTACTTATTTACTTAAAAATTGTACAAAGAGCATTTAAGTCCTATTACTAACCAGGTTGATCAATGAAGGGATAGTGTAGTATAAAGGCTGGATAAGTTTCTGGCAATAAATGCTAGACAAACCTACAGAGCATGAATATTGAGTACTGCTAGGGTTTCAATTTTTACATGATTAAGAAGACAGTGGTGCAAAACAGCATGGCTAAAGGTATGGAAATTGCCATTTCCATATCCTAACCAAAGCCATATATTATTTATTTAACTGGTATTTCATTTCAGTCAAATTTGCGACACACTTAAAAGCCATAGCAACATAAACATGCAAATTGAAAAGGACAGCAGTTGGATATAAAAATAGCAAAACTGAAAAGAGGCAAAAAGAAACTTTGCTAGCACTCACATTAAGGACAAGAGACAAATTTCTATTCACTTTTGCTCAACCACATGTAAATGGAAATAAGCTACTGTTTGTAAACCTTGATAGCAATAACTTCATGAGTAGTAGAGATCAAATGAATCAGATAATGAATTATTAGGCAATTATTAGACTATGTAATAAGTGGTGACAAGTGCTGTGAATGCAATTTTAGCACCAAATTTTAAGGGGCTCAAAAGCAATGTGACTATATGTTTTTCTGAGCAGATGTTACAATGCAACTGAGGGGAGGCTATAATAAATAAAAATAATAAGTAACTGCTGAAAGGAAGGCAAAAGTTTGCAGATGAGATATTCTCTGAATTTTTCCAATCCCCACAAAATAGGAAAATCCAATGTTTGCAAGAGACTGTGCCAAGAAAGCCATGACCAGAAAAGGAAAGCACTCAGTGGACAACCAATTGAAAAAACTTTCCAATGTGCATTCTGGAACTTTCCATGATAGAAATGTTTCTGTATATATATATAAATTAATTTTTGTTAAATATGTTATTTCAAATTTACTTCATTTCCATTTCATTTTTAAAATGATATTTACCTGACAAATTCAGCAGAACTATATGAGTAATTTTTTTGTATTAATGAATCATTATTATGTGTGTAAGTGCATGTGAATTTATTCCATGTTATAGCTTTCAGCAATTACGCTGATAAATCCCAGTATTTCTGGCTATTTACCTATTTATGTGCGCTCGTGTTCAAATAAAAATCCTACAATGTGCACAATTCTTCTTTTGTGTGTGTGTGTGTGTGTGTGTGTGTGTGCGCGTGCGTATGCGTGTGTGCATGCGTATGTGCACGCGCGCACATGTATTTCCCAGCAAAATATAAATAATTCATTTTACATTTTTGGAACAAAAAATTTTAGTAAGTTTACATTTCATTGTGCTTGCTTCTAAATACAGTAGTTCCAAGACAAAATTTATGCCATAAATTTTATACAAGAATCTTTTTTTTAATAACTTCTATTCCAAATGCCAAATTCATATAATAATAAACAAAAATATTATTTTTGTTTCAGAAAACCAAACAAAGTTCGCAAATATTTTAGAATGTAAATGAAGCTCATAAAGATGTATTTTAGTTAGAAATATAATAAAAAGACATTTCTATAAAGCAAAATACAACGGCATAATTGCACCCATACTTTGGTGAGACATGTTTATATATATAACCTAGAAGAGAAACTATTACTGTGTGACTAATCCACACCTCTATGCAGATAGGCACAGAGGTACAATTGTACATGTACAAGAGTTCTTGTTAACGACACACAAGATATTTCATTAATTTCAAACCCGACCTTCCACTAACAAACATACAGGACTCATCAATAACATCTCTAAACCTGCTAGACACAACAACCAGACTTCTCTCAGAGCACATTTCACTAATTTTTTTTTTTTTAAATCATGATATGCTGGATAATGTAATTCTAGATACATCAAGACAACTCAAATTAAGACAGGATAGAAGCAGCTGGAATAACTAATACTATGTCAGCTTAATCAAGCCCAATTTAAGGCACAACAACAACAACTACACACAATTATTATGTAGAACATATAACATTTTTGGGGTTTTTTTTTTACCATAAGAAGAATAAGCATCTCCGGAACTGATGCTCCTCTGGTGTCCCTGAATGGCATCTGATGGCATTGTGCTTAAGTTCATCATTGATTGACTTGGCGTTGGGTTCTCTCTGGCATCATGAAAGGAGTCTTCATCAGATTCCTCTGCTCCAGTTAGGCTATTCAAACTATGGCTAGAAACAAAAAAACAAAATGATTATGATAGTGGGGTTGTTTTGTTTTTTCTTTACCAAGGACAACAAATCAACTACATCAACAACTTACAACCTCATGTAGCTTTTAATGTGTACATTTAGTTTTTAGATATGTACTTTATTCATGTAGGAAAAGGCTTCAAACTAAAATCTCAATTTTTCTTTCATCTTAAGACTGCAAACAAGCTTGAGTGTTGTCTTCATTTTTTATCATACTGACCCTAGGACTTTGTCTGGGACATTTTCTTTGTGTTGATCTCTCTTATAAGGACCAAATGATAATGCCAACTTTTGCATAAAGGACCTTAATTCAAAGGAAATTCAATACTACAGAGTATTTTTGTTTTAAATGCTGATTTACTTTAACCTTTTTGTTATATTTCTTTTGAAATTTACTGACTTTATTTCAATTAATATTGAAAATAATGAAGGATTACTTGAATTAATGTTTTTCGTTGCTATTAAGACGTGTTTGGCACATAAATTAAAATACAATTTTGATGGTAGGTTTTAGAACTAAGGACCATCTCAAGCAGGTTGGTATCAAAAGGGTTAACCATTTCATGTCAGTGCATGCACACACACACACACACACACATTCATACACACCCATACATGCAAGCATACACTTTATTCTTTTACAGGTTTCAGTCATTGGACTACAGCAATGGCTATACTACTGGCTCCTACTAGCACCAGTACATAGTTCAGTCTTGTTGTAATTTTATCAATCCCTAGTTTTAAAACTGCTAGGTTATGATGGCTCACGTTCAGGTCTCTGATCCTCTCTGTTTTACTCTATAGCTTTGAGGCTTGACACTCTCAAGGGCCTCAGGAGCCACCTGAACTCCTTTGGTATTAAGACATTTTGTGGGATTATGGACTACCATTGTTGGTTACCATGGTCAGATATTTTATCCAACCGATGACTTGAGCACAAAAACAGGGATGTGTCCTGTTGTATGATTCAGGGGCATCAAGTTAGATACACACATATACATACAAACAAACACACAATCATACATACAAAAAAAAAACAACACACACACACAAACACAATGGGCTTCCTACAGTTCCTGTCCACAAGATTCATGCACAAGGTATTGGTTGATCTGGGGCAATAATAGATGCTTACCAAAAGTGCTGCAGAGAAGAACTAAACCTGAAATTGCATGACTGCAAAGAGAACTTCTAAACCACATAGCCATACCTACCTCTATCTATGACTGTGTTCATGTGTGTGTGTTTTAATAAGGACATTGCTTATGGCGTTCATAGGCCCTGTGACACCATTAAGCTTGATGAAATTAAAAACTGGAAGCCGATAACTACGGAAAAGCAAGAGAGCAGGTGGTGGGATCTCACACCATGCTCATGCCCATATTATTTTTCCAACCAAACCCCACTCTATACATGAATAATAAAAACTACTACAAACTATTAATACACCTCATTATGTCATGATTTTATCCATACTGCATCTTGAGAAACTTGAAGTGCAACATAGCACCTGGCACCTGTGCTGGTGCCAATGCAACATGCCAATGCCCCCACCCCACTCCACCTAACCCCAGCTCATCCTAGTATACTTTAGAGGGTGATTTGGTGAATGAGCAGAGGAAAATATTGAGAGGTCTATTTAGCTTTGTCTTACCAAGAACTTGACACCTTCTCTAATGTTGGTACCACAAAACAAAAAAAAGGACCAAATACATAGTGTAAAATTGAGAGTAAACAAGTGAAAAAAATTATAAGGTTAAGGAGTTTCTTTAGTCCTGTTATACCAAGGACTTGGTAACCTCTCCAGTGATTGTGCCAAGAGAGAATGCACCTAGTACAGCCTGTAAAGAAGTTGGCAGCTGTAAAAACCATGTTAAAATAACAAACACAAGCACCATTCTTATGACAGTAGTGGCTTCCAATAAAGAAACAGCTCAGCTGCTGAAGATTTGAAGTGCTTCAATCAACAGCCACAACAATAAAAAACATTAAGAATAATAATTCAAATACTTTTTAAAGGTTTCAGATATTGACTTACCTTTTCCCACTGAGTGATGAAGCCATGGTTGACCGGATATAATTTAGGTTCCTATGGGATTTAGGGATTTCTGAATGAGTTCTTTGATGGCCACGAATTTCTTTGTGAGCCCCTGAGCCAACATGCTCCCCATATCCAGCACTTACAGGACCAGGATCAAAATCCTCTTTATCTCTGCCAGCAGCAGAAACAAATCGTCCTTCTGTGCCATGAACACATTCAGCGGTTGATTTCACTAGTTCGCTTACAGCAGATGTGAAACTGTTTTCTGTTGTAGGCGCAGTGGACACAGCCAAATTCTCAGATGAGTTACCCACAGTGACTCCATTGATGCAGATACGGACACCAGAATCATTAACATCCGCTGCACCACAGGCAGGTCCGTAGTCGTTATACAAACCAGAATTCAATAAATTTCCTGAAAGGTCCGGTGCGAAGACAGCGTCACTGTAGACAGGTTGCCGTTCAACCCCAGGAGCCAAGTCCAGCATTGATCTGTGATGAACTGTAAAGTAAGCATATGAAACCTTACTGAATATTAAAAAAAACACAAAAGCGGTCAGAATACTAATGGTAAAAAGAGAAATAATAGTGTTGGTGAAGCTAGTGAAATAGCAGCAAAGGGTGAGAGTAGAGGTTTTTATGGTAATACAGATGGTATTGATAGTGTTGAATAATTATAGTCTTGGTGGTGGTTGTGACAACAACAGTTTTAAAATTATTGGCAATAGTCAGGGACAGTTTCACGTATGGGCTAATATGGGCCATGGTCTAGAGGTCCCTTTAACTCAGAAAAGCCTAAAACTTGGAGTTAAAAATTAAAAAATATATTTACAGCAATCAAGTATTTTTTTTTTTACCTGTTTGAATGTTTTTTAATACAAAAAAAAAGTTATTTTAAAATTATTCAGCCTTCTTCTGACATATTGGGCCTTTTTACATCTAAATGTACATTTAAATGTTCATTTAAAGCCATTATATTTAACTGAGTCACTTGGAGTCTACTAAAGCCCTTTTAAGGTTTGCGGTCTCCTCAAACTGTTTGGGAGCTCTAGACTTAATGAAGCCCTCTATATTTTATAATGTGTAGCAAAATCATAAGGGCCCCCAAAACCTATTACCTTAGGGGTCCAACTAGGTCTCAATCTGAGACCAGTGATAGTGTTAGCTGTTCTGATGATGAGGGTAATAGTGGTGAAGATGATGATATAATACTAATGATAATTGGAAGAATGACAATAAGCAGTCTCGTAGATTGTTCTTTTATGCTTCACTCACTGGACTACAGCCATGATAAAATGGTAAAGGTCCCTTCAGTTATAAATGACTATGAGATTGCACTTACAAAGTTCCCCCCCGAGACACAAGTCAGGGCAAGGTTATTTATGGAAGACTAATAGTCACCCATGCATACCCTCTGCATACCACCAATGTTATCTAAGAGAAAGGCAAAAGTTGATACAGTTTGGTACCAGTGACATCACAACTCATTTCTACAGCTCAAAAACACAACACACAGCCCTGTCCGGGAATCAAACTCACTACCACATGATTGTGAGCCCGACACCCTAACCATACAGTCATGTGCCTTCATGGACTACAGTCATGATAAGACACCTTAAAGAGTTTTAGTCATTCAAATTAATTCTGAACTAACTTTTAAAACTTGGTTCTTGTTTTATAAGTCTCTTTTTGTTGCACAGCTATGTTACAGGGATATAAACAAATCAATAGTGGTTGCCAATGCAATAGAGACAAACACAAAGACACAAGGAATCAGTCAGCTAAGTCTTATAGTAGAAGACACTTGCCTGAGGTACTGCATAATGGGACTGAACCCAAAATCATATGGCTGTGAAGCAAACTTCTTAGCCACACACTGTGTCTGTGTCTGTTAATTAATAACAAAAAAAACCCCAGAGAAATCAATACTATTTCTTTTAATTAGAAGATTTAATTTATATTGTTACATACAAGTCATCTAACAAACTATTGTCACTTCTACCATTGGCAGCTTCAATGGTGAGAAGAATGAAAAGAAGCTTTTGTTCAATCCATAACTGATGATGATGAAGAGGTGGGGTGACAGAATGGCAGTAATGGTGGTGGTGGTGGTGGTGGTTGCGAAAATGTCTTGGAATTGTGAAGACTGACAAAAAGAACCAATATATTTGAGTTACTATCCAAGATATAAAAGCCTAAATGTGAAATTGGAGAGAGAGGCATAAGGCAAATTTGTGATCATCACCATTTAACATCCGCTCCCATGCTGGCATGGTTTGGATGGTTTCACTGAAAACTGGAAAGCTGGGGAGCTGCACCAGGTGTTCTGATCTGATTCGGCAAGGTTTCTATGGCAGGATATATATATATACTAGCAGAAATACCCGGCGTTGCCCGGGTTAAAGAGAATAATGAAATCTAAAAACGCCGTCTAGACTACGCATCATCTTTATATATAGAGATGTATATACACACACGCACCCAAACACACGTATATATATGTATATCAATATAAATATATGAAAGTCAATGAAGTTTCGTAAAAGAAGGTGATCATGTACATACTTTCTTGCTGTTGTGATTATAACACCTCGTTGTAAACAATGTTCCTTGTTTTCCCTTGTGGAGCATATACAAATAGGTTTTTTTGCTGCCCACTCTTGAGCAGCCAACATACAG
>NC_068982.1:33456622-33460761 GCF_001194135.2 Octopus bimaculoides
TATATATATATATATATATGTATATGTATATGTGTGTGTGGGGTGGGGGGGGGTTGTGTGTCTGTGTTTGTTCCCCCAACATCGCTTGACAACCGATGCTGGTAGTTTACATCCCCGTAACTTAGCGGTTCAGCTAAAGAAACCAATAGAATAAGTACTAGGCTTACAAAGAACAAGTCCTGGGGTCGATTAGCTCGACTAAAAGGCGGTGCTCCAGCATGGCCACAGTCAAATGACTGAAACAAGTAAGAGAGAGTAGAAGAAAAATTCAATTCATAGTACAAACAAATTATCTTTGCCATTTGACCTCTCCATAACAGAATAATACAGGAGTACACTAACATTTTTTTGGTTTTATATTGATGGGTAATAATAACAGGGTACTAATGCTCATAGAACAGGTCTCAAATAATAATTTTTATACAGATGAGTAATGAAAATTTCTGGCATAAGTACAAGTCCCCATATATGAAGGAAAAAGTTAAGGGATTAAACTGATCCCTGTACATGGCAAGTACAATATTTTATAGACCCAAGAAAAATGAAAGACAAGGCTGAACTGCCAGAATTTGAAACTAGACTATAAAGATTTGAAACGAAATATTGCAAGGAATTTTGTCTGACATACTAATGATTCTGCCAATAACTGATAGGTAATAATGACAAAATAAATCTATAAATAATGCTATAAAACAGGCCCAGACTAATATTTTTGATACTGATGTGTAATATAATCAATCTGAGTTTTTTTCCTCCATATATATATACATGTATCTATTACCATTCTTTCTTTTATTCTTTTACTGGCCTCAATCATTGGTTGGCTGGCATACTGCTTTGAATGGTGTATATTGTTGATTATATTGATCTTGGTACTTAACTGGTACTTGTATCGACTTTGGAAGGATGAAAGACAAGGTCAACCTTGGTGAAGTTATGGTGGTGGTGATAATTTAATGTGTTACCTTTTTTTTTTTTTTTTTAATAACTTTTGATAGAAGTAAGAATGAAAATGAAAGATTGAAATTTGAAGAGATTTTTTTTTTTCCTACCAACTGGAAAGTAGTGATTATTGGCATAATTTAAAAAGTACAGATAATGCATTTATGGATAATTGTTTGCAAGAAAAATGCATTCAAATTCAAATCAGAGAGAGAGAGAGAGAGAGAGAGTGTGTGTGTGTGTGTGTGTGTGTGTGTGTGTGTGTGATTTTTTGCAACAGATTGATTTTTCAGATGAAGTCTAAAATATGATAAATAATAATGTGTTGGGTTATATTTCTCAAGGGTGTTGCATGATTCCAAATATGTGCAATCTTTGTTAGGGGTCTTTGGAAAAGAGACATTAAATAGTGTAGCAACAATGTAAGGCACCCTACAGAAGAGTGCCTGCAAGCTATGCCCAAATGCCATTTGTGATATGCTTACTTTATCAATGCCTAAAGAACAAAGGTTTGTTACTCTTGCAGACAGTAGATAAGGTGAAGTGCGTAAAGTTGATCAGAAGGAGGTAATATAGATGAAATGTTGCAAAGATTGTGAAATTGAAAGCAAAGTAAGATGGTAAAAATATGCTTTGCAGTGCTAGCTGTGCTTAGGGTTCATTAACTCATGGCATCATACTGAAAATATTCTGAGTGAAAAGCTCAGTTTTGTAATGATTCTGTTACAGACTAGAAATGAAATGATAAAAGAAGGTATTAGAGTTTTCTACCTTATGTTAGACAGAGCCTTACTTCCATCAAAAAAATGTGAGCCTTACTTCCATCAAAAAAATGTAAGCAGGGTTGAAACAATTTTTGTGATACTGTACATTTCATGTAGTACAGTGTCAACAATTTTTCAGATATGTTCAGCAAATGATCAGAAACAAATACAGTTATTATAGCTTTATGTATTCAATAATGTGTATATCTTGTATTGTAGGGTGTTTGTTTGTAATATAAAATACAGTGTCAGCCAATAAAGACATAAATTACCTGATTCTTCAGAAGCTGATGGAGAAGAACATCTATCTTGTGCATCAAGGATCGGGCACGAACGATACCGTTGAAGGTTGTCAGGCTTCACATTCTAAAATTACAAAAAATAAAAGATAAAATACAATACAATTCATGATTCATCAACATTGGTTTCTATGTATGCTCCACAGTCAGAGAGTTAAGATTGAGCAAAATAAAAGTTTCAGACTACCCCTGACAATAATCTACTCCGATATATGTAGAGATTATAGATATATGTTGCCAGGAATATAGAGAAATCAAAACTCTTGGTGTTCTGTGACACAAATGATTTAACTATTTGCAGTGTTAACTTCAGGCAACCGACCATCAAACAAACCAGGTAAGTTGGCAAGGCAGGAAAATTTCATAACCACCAGGAAATGGGATACACAGCTGTTTTGAACTGTAAACCTTTTCTAAATAGAGAACAGGCCAATCAACATACACTAGAGCTTGGAAAATAAAGGTAAGAAGTAGATGCAATCAGATACATTTAACAATCTGGAGTAGAAGCTGGAAAATCCTATATCCATATGGAGGTGTTAGGAAATACTACTTGTGGCCAGAGAAATTCACTTTGAAACAATTTGGTTTCTGGTTCAGTCCTATTGCACAGTGCTTTAGGCAAGTATCTTCTACTTTAGCTGCAGGTCAACTAATGCTCTGTGAATGAATTTGTTAGATGGAAACAGTGTGCGTGTGTGTGTGTGTGTGTGTGTGTGCGTGTGCGTGCGCGCGCGTGCATGTGTTCTCTCATCACTGCTTAATTGACAGAATATGTTGGTTTGATCATGTTCCTGTAACTTAGCAGTTCAGCAGAACAAACCAATAGAATACGCATCAGATTTATAAAAGTATGTACTGGAGTCAATTTGTTCAACTAAACCCTTCCATTCAGTGCCCCAGCATGGTCACAGTTTTGACATAGTTATTTTATAGCTGAGTGCCCTACCAAATGTCAACCACTTTATAGTGGAAAATGCTTACTAATTTTCTGCATCTTCTACATACAAAGTCCTTCTCTCTCAACCTACATGCAATTACACAAGATTTCTGGTGTACCCATATTTAACATTGAAGTACACAGTATAGAATTTCTAACTGTATCTCTTTTTCACATACCAAGCATGACCATTTCCAAACTGGTAGTAGATTTGTTTTTTTTTTTTAATACACATGCACACGCATACATACATACAAAGTAACAAACATACATACATGCACACAAGAAAATATATTACAGAAGATAAAAGAAAATATATAACTTTCTAAATTCTCAATCGCAGAATAATGCTAATAATATAGCCTGAACAAGATAAACCACCCCTATTTTGCAGAGCTACACTTTTCTCTGCGAAAAAGGGGTAGTTTATCTTGTTCAGGCTATATTAATAGCATTATTCTGCGATTGAGAATTTAAAATCACTTCTTTAACTTTCTAAGTCATCTCAACGCTTCTAAAAGCAAACTTCGTTTGTTTATTTACGTTTGTCGTAATTTGAATTTAACATATAACTTTCTGTACATATATATATAGCTATATTTATTTCGAAACAATTTGAGTCGGATTCCGTGCTACTTACAGTTTCAAAACTCCTAACAGGATGTTTCCTCAGGCCAATGGAAATCCTTTAGGGGCTTTGAAACGGTTTTGAACAATACACGTAACTCCCAATAAATGTGTTGAGTGCCCTTTCTTTCATTTGTCCACTCATAAATATATATATATATATATATATATATATAGATAGATAGATAGATAGATAGATAGATAGATATATATATATACACACACACACATAAAACAACATTTTATTACATTAGATAATTTAATGGAATAAAAATAGATATCTGAGATACATACACATGAAGATCTATTATAAAGGGCAATTCAGTGAGGCAGATAAGAATACAAACACAAAGACACACCTTCGCTTATCATAGAAGATAATTTAGCGAGACAGAAAAGAAATATATGTATGTATCCTATATATGTATATAATATATGTGTGCATGTGAATATATATATACATATATATGTTTGTGTATATATACACACAAACATACACACATATATATAGGCAACAAAATTTATATATATATATATATATATATATATATATATATATATATATAT
>NC_068982.1:33463929-33474387 GCF_001194135.2 Octopus bimaculoides
ATATATATATATATATATATATAAAATACATGCACACATACATAAATATATACAAATATATATACTTACATAAATATAACATATACACATATACATACACAAATAATATATAAATACATACACATATACAGAATATAGAGAAACACCTGTAAGATAATGTAATTAAATAATCTAAGTACCAATAGTCTAAACACTCAAGTTTTGTATTCTCTATCTGTACTCAATGATCTTCCTAACTATAGGAACCAGTGAGAAGATACTTGAACTATAATACACGAGTTTTCTTAGTAGATTTCTTTCTTCCGATATATAAGGATTCACTGGTTATATCTCATGTTCTGTTATGGTAGGATCAACAAAAATGTACTCCATCCAGTGAGAGATAAATATCATTTAAAGTACATATTTAAAGATAAATATTATTTAAAGTGTTTAAAATAAAGAGTTCCTGATAGTTTCTTGCCATGAAGACACAAGGCATATTATATAAATCTGCCTAATGGCAGTGTCTCTATAGCAAGAAACTGTCAGTATCTCTTACTTTAAATGATGCATGCATTAAATGATATTAATGACTTATAGGGACGTGGTATTTCATTACACAACCATAATATGCTATAACATATATTAAACGATTTTTTTATAAATCAACAGTATGTTCTACTGTGTTAGCAGTGTGTTTTACATCACTTGTTAAGGTTATCTCTACAGATATTCTGTAGAAATTATAACCAGCACTGACTTCTTTTATGATGTTTCATATCCACAACATCAGATGTCAATGAACAATGATATATATATATACACACACATACATATATATATATTCATATATACAAGATGCATGTATGTAGTGCATACATAGACATACACACACACACACCCACACACACACACACACATATATATATATACACACACACACACACATATATACACACACACACACACATATATACACACACACACACACATATATACACACACACACACATATACATATATATATATATACACATACATACACATATATACACACACATATACATATACACACACATATACATATATACACACATATATACACATACACACACACACACACACAATTTTACCTCTTGGTTACTGGGCTTTCATTAATATCTGTTAAAGTTATATAGAAATATGCTAACACTGAGTCAACAACTGTTCTCCGTATGGATTTCATCTGTGTGAATTATTCTCACAGCAATCCTATTTTTCTACATCAGCCTCTAAACAACCTTGTGTATAAACTTTATGATTTTGCAAGTACTGTAATGATTATGCTATGCTTATGAGTTCATAATAAGTTCGAAAGATGCCCAGCATTATCTCCCATGCTTAATGGAATTCATTTTTTCTGCTACAGAAACAAAGCTTAAAATTTCGAAGGGAGTGGGTGCTAACCAATTAAATTAATCCCAGTGTTCCACTTCTACTTATTTTATCAAAGCAAAAAGGATAGAAGGCAAAGTTGGCCTCGCCAGAATTTGAACTCAGGAAAAAAAACTCGAAGAACTGCCACTAAACATTATGTCTGGCATGCTAACAATTTTTCCAGCTCACTGCCTTCCATGCTTACTGACATAATATAAAACAATATTATAAAATGACTAATATTGCAGTTTTGCATCACTGCATACTTATTTCAAATTTGCCTTTTAATTTTTTTTGTTACCATACCTCTTTTAAAATACACTACCTTTGTTTTAATTAAGTTTGAAAATTATGAAGAATCTAATAAAATAACATGGTTATCATTAAGCTGGTGTTTGCAACATAACATGGAATTTTCATGAACGGTTTTAATTTAGATCACCTTCAAACAGTAAGTTTATATCATAGAACCAGGGTGTATTAGTATGAGAAAGGTTAATGTTTTCATCATTAAATATATTAGCTTTAACCTTTTCATTATCATATTTATGTTGAAATATACTGCCTTTGCTTCAATTAATTTGGAAAATAATAAAGAATTTAGTAAAATAACTGTTATTATTAAGCTGGTATCTAGAACATAAATTAACATGAAATTTTAATGGAAGGTTTTAGTCACTTGTATCATTAATCAGGAAATCATAATCCCCAGTGACTGGTGTAGCAGCATCATAGTCAGCTGCTTCAAGGGTAACAAAGAGACCTTAGAATAGAAGTAATTATAGAGACATCAAATTGCTGGACCAGGTGAAAGTTACTGAGCAAGTTGTAGCCCAATTAATTAGGAACAGAATTAGATTGGATGAAACGCAGTTTGGCTTTGTGCCAGGGAGAAGCACTACTGATGCTATTTTCATAGTCAGATAACTGTAAGAGAAGTATTTAGCTAAGAATAAGCTGTTGTAATTGGTATTTGTTGATCTGGAGAAAGCCTTCAAAATAGTATCTTGCTGTGTGATATGTTGGTCTCTGAGGAAGCTAGAAGAAGACAAATGGCTCATGAAAGCAGTACAGGCCATGCACACACAGGCATGCTGTTAGTAAGTCAGGTGTTAAGGACATCTCAACAGATTTTCCACATTAATTATAGCCAGCACTGACTTTTGTTAGGACGTTTCATATCTGAGACACCAGATGTAAACAAGCAATAAGATCAAAGAGGTTAGTAAGTTAAGAGTCAACTATGGGTACAGTGAATTTAGTGTACAGGTAGGTGTCCACCAAAGTTCAGTCCTCAGCCTCCTCCTATTCATCATCATCATCCAGGCCATAACAGAGAAATTTAAGACCAGTTGCCCCTGGGAACTACTCTATGCTGATGATTTTGCATTGCAGAATCTGTAAAAGAACTAGAAAAGAAATTCCAGATGTGGAAACAAAACCTGGAATTGAAGGACCTTAAAGTTAACTTAGCAAAGACAAAGGTCCTAGTAAACGAGAAATCACACAGGATCCTACCCACTTCAGGTAAATGGTCTTGCTCAATAAGTAGGAAAGGTGTAGGCAGGAATTCCATTCAGTGTACTCAGAGCAAGCGATGGGCACACAAGAAGTGCAATGGAATAATAGGAAGGTTAACAGAAGAAGTAGTGTTTGTATGTGGAAGATGTATAGTAGTCATAAAGTCTACAGATATATGGGAAACCTGGAAGCTACCTAGCTAACCTAATTAGCAGCAGAGGAGGACATACAGAAAGTGTAATTGCTAGAATAAGAATAGGATGGATGAAGTGCAGAGAGCTTTTACTTCAGTTGGCAACTAAAGGTCTCTCTCTCTCTCTCTCCAAAAGAAAGGAAGATTGTATGATGCTTGTGTACAACCAGCAATGCTACATGGTAGTAAGACATAGCTCTGAATGCAGAGGACATGTGAAGACAAGAGAGGGATGAAGCTGGTATGTTCCACATGTCAGTGTACATGTGTTACAGAGTGCTAGAGTATTGAGAAAAAAAAGTTAAGCAAAACAGAAATTAGATGTAGTGTTTAAGAGAGAAGACTGCATTGGTTTGGTTATGTAGAAGAGGGAGACCCAGAAAGGCAGAACGAAGTACTGAAGCCCAATCTCAAGACACTGAGGCTTACAAAGGAGTTGACAAATGATTAAGGTATCTGGTGCCTTGCTGTACTCAAAAAGACCCATACACCACAGCAGAATTGATGTCCTAAAACCACCTTGGTAATGCTTGCTAGTGAGGGTCTCCGGATGCAGGAAATTTGTCTGAAGAAGTTCTGTTTGACCCATGCAAGCATGGAGAAGTTAAATGATGATGATGATGATATAGCTAAATAGATACTGATATAAATACTTTCATCCTTTAACATCTAAACCAGCCATATCTGGCCCAAATATTCTTCTTGTTTTATATTCAAACTAGCCAGATCTGGCTTCTCACACCTATGTTACAATGTCATCCAAACGATAAACAGTCACATCATCAAAATCTCAAAGTTGCAATATAAAGTATGATCAACTTAAAGCAATACATATGAACAAGTATTAATTTGATAGAAAAATTTGAATACTAAAAGGTTACTACGGCGTAGGAATGGCTGTGTGGTAAGTAGCTTGCTTACCAACCACATGGTTCTGAGTTCAGTCACACTGCATGGCACCTTGGGCAAGTATCTTCTACTACAGCCTCAGGCCGACCAAAGCCTTGTGAGTGGGTTTGGTAGACAGAAACTGAAAGAAGCCCGTCGTATATATGTGTGTATATATATATATATATATATATATATATATATATATATATATATATATATATATATATATATATATATGTATGTGTGTGTGTATATGTTTGTATGTTTGTGCCCCCCCCCCAACATCGCTTGACAACCGATGGTGGTGCGTTTACGTCCCTGTAACTTAGCGGTTTGGCAAAGGTGACCGATAGAATAAGTACTAGGCTTACAAAGAATAAGTCCTGGGGTCGATTTGCTCGACTAAAGGCAGTGCTCCAGCATGACCACAGTCAAATGACTGAAACAAGTAAAAGAGTACATAAGCATGTGTCTTGACATGCATACATACATTACATACATTTCATTCATTCATACATACATGCATGCATGCATACAAACAAACAGAAGTACATACATATATGATTATGAAATGAACTCAAAGATAAGATACTCGTGTATCTCAGGCAACATAGCTGTGGTCTAGTACAGAGAAATAACAGGGTAACACCATTAGTAGGATGGTGAGAGGGGGTGCTATATACTAAGAGAAGTTAAGCTAAGTTATGAGGAATGAAGCACAGTGGGAACGAACAGGTAGAAGTTAGCAATTATTGATGGAGAAATCAACAGCAAAGAATGAAAGATGACAGAATTGAAGAATGAAGAAAGAAAACGATGGAAAATGTAGAAAAATGATAAAATGAAAAGATGATGTGAAAATGAGATAGTGCGATAGATTTTAATAGATTACATGAACAGTGAGGAGGCCCTCGGAACTCCTCATTTGAAGATCCCAGAAAGGTCTTTTTTTTTCTTTTCTTTCAAATTTTACAAAAGTTCATAAGGTCCAATAGCTTTTTGAGAGAGAGAGAGAGAGAGAGAGAGAGAGAGAGAGAGAGAGAGAGAGAGAGAGAGAGAGAGAGAGAGAGAGAGAGAGAGAGAGAGAGAGAGAGAGAGAGATTCCAAAACCAAATTATTTAGTCACATCTTAGCAGTTTCATTAATGCTTATTATAAAAAAAAAAGATTGTAGTTACAATTTAAATAAGCAACTATAATGCTTACTGAAAAGAATTAACTATTTATCAACAGAACTTCTGACAGCGAAACAAAGGTCAACCCATCTATCACAAGTTATTATTCTTGGAATGTCAGCTGATCAACTTTCATCTGATTCTGATTCCAATAGCAACAACTGTTACTCTCTCATGAATATAGTGAAATTATTACATCTTCATACACACACATACATAGAAGTAAATACATATAAGTATATATACATATGTTTGTTTATGTACACACACACACACACACACAGAAAGTAAAAGACAGTGAAATATAAATGCATTATGGATATAAGCTTTATACATGAGTATATTTTATATTGAACTTGTTTTAGTCATTGGACTGCAGTCATGCTGGGACACCACATTCAAGGGCTTAGTTGAAGAAATTGACCCCAGTACTATAGGTCTTTTTTACCTAACCACTAGGTCACAGGGATGTAAACAAACCAACACCAGCTGTCAAGCAGTAGTGGGTAACAAATATAACACACACACACACAACCTTTATTCTTTTACTTGTTTCAGTCACTTGACTGTGGCTATGCTGGAACATTATCTTTAGCCAAACAAATCGACCCCAGGACTTATTCTTTGTAAGCCTAGTACTTATTCTATCGGTCTCTTTTCTTGAACTGCTAAGTTACAGGGACATAAACACACCAACATTGGTTGTCAAGTGATGGCGGGGGAGACAAACACAAAAACATATACATACATATATATATACATATATATATATATATATATATATATATATATATATATATATATACACACACACACATATATAGTGGGCTTCTTTTAGTTTCTGTCTATCAAATCCACTCACAAGGCTATAGTAGATGACACTTGCGCAAGGTGCCATGCAGTGGGACTGAACCAAGAACCATGTGGTTGGGAAGCAAGTTTCTTATCACACAACATACTTCTTTCAGTTTTCATCAACCAAATCCACTCACAAAGCTTTTGTCTATAGTAGTAGAAGCTTGCCTCCAAAGGTACCATGCAATGGGGCTGAACCCAGAAGCTTGTGGTTGAGACAAGCTTTTTACTACACAGCTACACCTGTGCATAACTTATAATAAAGTGTGCCAATGTCTTCTTCTACCTAATTGATATCTTACTCTAGGGAACATAATTCTATTCCCGCCTGGATTGAACAAATCCTTAAGGTAACATAAATTAACTTTTAAGTTGCTCATACCTAATGAAGCCTACTAAGAAAGCATCACCTAAAAATAACTTCTTGTTTGTCCATAAATAAAGGCACGTTGTAGAAAAGCACTTCCCGCACATCTTTTTAACAGCATCCAATTGTAAAAATAAACACTTTTCACTGAGATGAGGATTTTATGGTTATTTGTTACTCATCACTAAGTGTGTTGGTGGGGCAAGGTGTCTTTTTTATGGTAGGTTCTTTATATTCTGTATGAATGGGAAAGCATTATTCATTGCTCTATACATCAGATGGAGTCATCAAACATGGCATGCGTGCTAGTATTTTAATTTATATGGAATATATGTATGTATGTGTGTGTGTGTGTGTGTGTGTATATATATATATATATATATATATATATATATATAGTTTTAGGGAAAATAACCAATTTTCAAGAACTCATCGATGAAAATCCACTATGTGATAGTGGATTTTCATCGATGAGTTCTTGAAAATTGGTTATTTTCCCTAAAACTATATATATTTTATATATACTTTATCTATAAGGCTCAAATTAATTTTAATTTTTTATAAATTGATTTTAATTGAGTTTTTTACCTGTAATTTTGGATTTTGTCCCTAATAATATTATTATATATATATATATATATATATACTGGGGGGTGAAGATGAGAGAGAAAAAAAAAACAATCTATCTTCATTCTTCAACTTAGCACTGGAGATCCGTAACAAGTTTGTGTTTCTGTTGAAAAGGGAGTAGTGGTACTTCGGAATTACACACACACACACACACACACACATATATATATATATATGTAAACAATACATTAAATAGAGAGATTCAATTGACAATCAGATAATTCATTTATTTCCTTATTTTGTTACTTTATATACATGGTTTGATCAATAAGTATCCGGACTGCTACCATAGTAATGAAACTAAAGCATGCAGAGTGAAGCCAGTTGGCACAGATTGACCTTGAACTCTACTGTGCATACACAATAAGCTTTAACGTTCTAGCTCACTTCTGCTGTTTACAGCAGTGCTTGGAAGGAAGGTGTGTAGTTTGTGATCACTGCATTGACCTGACAGAGAAAGTTGAGCAGAGAATCTGCATCGAATTTTGCCAAAAGCTTGGCAATACCTGCTCAGAGGCTGAAGCAAAGTTTTCAAAAAGCTTTCATTGTTCTTGACACAATCAAGGAGACCTTATGCAACTGAAACCCAAGTGCCTTCTGGGTCAGCTGAAAGCAGTTTTGTCACAAACTTAGCAGACACATGTCTCATACCTGTTAGTAATAATGGACTGAACCGGACCATAGCTAATCTATTCATCCTCTGATAACTCACGGCTGTTAAACATCATCATCACCATCACCATCATCATCATTATTATTATTATTATTATTATTATATCAAGTCTACCAGAGAAAGGAGTGACAGTGTTTATGACCTACAAAAGCCCTCTGATATGACTGATACCTTGAGACTGATGTGATTTATACCCTGTCTGAATATTTTGCATGTTGATGTCAGCAAGAAAAAACAACAAGAACGAAACTGGAATTATAGCTTGAATGCTACATCAGAGTGAGCTCCACTAAAGGTACTTAAAGACCAGGTGGAATTAACAGGTGATATATTAGGCCTATTATCCTTACAATACCCTTCTTAATAGTAAAATAGAAATAATTTCATTTTTAGCTAAGTTGTGTAAAGCAAATAAGGTAGTTTAATATAAATTGTCCAAGGGACACATAGTTTAACATCTTATTATAAAGATGCTTAGCTCTGAATCCAACATTTGAATAACATAATAGATATCTCAATAATGCAATAGATATTAATTAATTTAGTGAATTATCAATTTTATTTTAATAATTAGTCAGTTTTGCAGGTCCTAGAAAATCATCACCAACCAACAAAATTTGGACATCGCAATAACTATTTGTCAGAATCGTTATTTGAATGTCCCAATACTGAACGCTGACATGAGTTGCACATTTAATAAAAGTTTTCCAGTTCTCTAAATACCAAACAATACAATATCTTTCACACCTCACATGGCAGACAAAGGTTTTGTTAGTCATATCATCAACAAAACCAGCTGTCCTTTCAACATTCTTGCTATGACTCTCAAGTTTAGTACGTTTGTTCTGGCCTTCAGTTCAACCCTCTTTAAGGGCATGTGTCCTTTAATAAAGACATATGGAAGTCAAATGACTTCTTTTCATCCTACTTTCACCTCAAAATACATTAATTTATTTAGCTCAGCAATTATCATCATCCAGTTGTGGTTCATGCCACCTTTATCATCTTTCAGGTGATGGAGATAATTATCAACTACAACTTCATCATGCCCCTCTAGTTGTTCTTAAGAAAAAAGAAGTATAGAGCTTTCACCAAACGAGATCAATAGAGGAAGTGGGGGTGCTCCCAGCCCCTCAAACCGGACATGTGACAGCTCAACACACACAGCATTTCTGTTAGAAAGTTCCTTTATTAGTCAGTGCAGCACATAGCACATTAAATAGAATACTACAATGAATTCACAGTCAATCAGAAACTCTATAGTCAACACCAAACCATATCAAACTCACCTACACTAAATCGACTTTACTACACTAGCCTGCACCATACTGTACAATAACAAACCCTATTCTGCATAATATAATGAGCTAAGATTTATTTTTCACATGTATTGACTAACTGTCAACCAGCACTTGGACGTAACCTAGATATTAAACTTTTGTTTTATTCCTTTATTTATTTTTTGCAATAACACCCACATTTATAAGTGTTTTTGTTGTAATACTGGACAGTATACAATCAAACAATATATGACTGGTCATTCTCAAAAGAATATTGCTCGGCTGGACATTGTTGAACTTTTACTGAATCAGATATTAGAAATCTAATTATATTGATATACAATATTGAAAATTAATAGTATATTGATAAATGGAGAAATGTATGTTGTGATCATACATATCTGTACAAACATATTAGATCATTAAAGATGTTTAACACACACATTCTCTCTCACACTCTCACTCACTGTACAAGTATGCACACATATCTAAATACTTATATATAAGCATATAAACAAGTATACATACAGCATACAGGCACATAACTTCTCAACCTGATCAGTATGTATTTTATTTAATGCATAGAAATAAAGTGGACTAGTTATTCTATTATTCTTGTTTCAGTCATTTGACTACAGCCATGCAGGAGCACCACCTTTAGTCAAACAAATCGATCCCAAGATTAGCTTTTTGTAAGCCTAGTACTTATTCTATTGGTCTCTTTGGCCGAGCTGCTAAGTTACGGGGACATAAAAACACCAATATCGGTTGTCAAGCATTGCACAGACACACAAACACACACACATATATATAATTTGGACAAGCTGATAGTTTTACTGTGATCAGAGCAAAAATCAACCTTTCAACGGTTTGACCATAGACAGTAAGGAATAAAACATTTTTGTTCTTTTAAGTTAAAAATCATGCATGCTCATGTGGTTATGAAGTCTATTTCACATATTTCAGAAATATGTACTTCTGGGTTCTCAGACTGGAGCCTTGGACTGATCAGTGTTTTGCAAGTATAATTTGATACACAGAAACTGTGCAGAAGCGAAGCTATATACACGTGTGAATGTGTATGGGTGTTAATCTGTGTATTCTTATTTACTACTGCAAACAAGTGTCCTTTTAGGTCAGCTATGTTACTTAGCAAGCCAATAAATAGTAACCAATAAGATATATCTTGGCGTTATGACTGACTGACACTAAAACACCTGCAGGTGTGAAGCATGGTCTTATTCTAATGGCTGAAAAGAAACATAAATATATATATATATATATATAATTTCAACTATAATCACAAAGCCTGAAATTTTGGGAGAGGGTAGCAACACAATTACATCTCAAAAGAAAGAAAGGTAGCATTGACTTTGAAGAAATTTGAGCTCAGAACATTAAGACAAAATGCTGCATTTTGACTAGCATGCTAATGGTTCTTCTAGTTTGCCTTTATATATATATATATATATATAT
>NC_068982.1:33474739-33478461 GCF_001194135.2 Octopus bimaculoides
ATCCACCCCTAGGGGTCAGCCACACTTAAGTGGCAATATACTACACTTTATCGTGCAGTTACTGTTAATACTTCATTTAGAGAATTAACATTGCTTATATATGGGTGACACGTAAAAGCACCCACTACACTCTCTGAGTGGTTGGCATTAGGAAGGGCATCCAGCTGTAGAAACTCTTCCAAATTAGACTGGAGCCTGGTGTTGCCATCCGGTTTCACCAGTCCTCAGTCAAATCGTCCAACCCATGCTAGCAGGGAAAGCGGACGTTAAACGATGATGATGATGATGATGATGATGATGATGATATATATATATATATATATATATAAACTTATGTGTATATTTTCAATGTTTACAAATAACATGGTAAAAATATATAAATAGTTAGCAGAGTAGCAAAATTTCACATATGTACAAAAGATGTAACGACCTACTTATAAAGGTACAAACTCCAGACTTTGGTGAAATGTTTTTATATCACATAGATAAATAAATAAAAGGAGTTAAATGCAGGTGTTATTCAAATCTTTATACTTCTGACGGTCGAACAAACTGACCCCAGGACTTATTCTTTGTAAGCGTAGTTAGTACTTACTCTATCGGTTGTCAAGTGATGGTGGGGGGGGGACAAACACAGACACAAATACATACATACACACGCACGCACACGCACACACACACACACACATATATGTATAACAGGCTTCTTTCAGTTTCTGTCTACCAAATCCACTCATAAGACTTTGGTTGGCCCGAGCCTATAGTAGCAGACCTGCCCAAGGTGCCATGCAGTGGAACTGAACCCGGTACCATGTGGTTGGGAAGCAAGCTTCTTACCATACAGCCATGCCTGCACCTACAAACCCAAGCATTTTTCTCTCTCTCTCTTATACATATATTATTATAGTACTATATATATATATATATATATATATATATATATATATATTTATTTATTTATTTATGGAAGAGTTTTAAAATTTACCAATTTAAAGCAAATACATTAAGTAGGGAAAGAAAAAAAAACTCAATACCGAAAGTAGAGTCTTATTATTTTAATATTGAAGACAACTGCCATTTCCAATATTGATTATTTATTTATTGCAATGTAAAATTTATATAGAACATTTACTTCCTAACAGGAAAGGATGTAGCACACTTGCTTGAAAGGAAAAAAAAAAATAGACTAGGGACAAAAACCAAGATGAATAAATAATACAACTCTTCTCAAATAGTTTCCCATCAGAGCCTTTAAGTAAGAGAAGGTATACGAGTGCATGTGGATGTGTATAGATGCTTAAGCTTGTGTGAATTATATGCAAACACACACATTCTCTCTCTCTATTCACAAAGACATATATACTCAGAAATCAGTGTGATGAGGGATCGGCTCTACTAGAGTGACTTGATTATGTCAGACGACAAAGATGAAAAACTTCTATGGTTCCTCAGTGAGTCATGAAATATTGCTCTCTCTCTCTCTATCTATCTATCTATCTCATACACACACTTCTTTCCATCATACATAAATTACCTCCCCTACTATATACATATTATCTTAATAGTAAAGATACACTCTTCCTCTCTCTCTCAATCATACACACACCTCTTTCTCTCATACATAAATTACCTTACCCTCTCATACACCCACACACTATAGTTGTAATATTGATACCTCTCTCTCTCTCTCTCTCTCTCTCTCTGCCCACATCTTTTTCTCTATGGAAAATAGAAGTATGACAGGTATAATTAATAACTTTCCTTCCCTTCGCCCATTTTTGAAATATCCTCCTTTTGTATTTTTTTGTTTTACAAAATCAAAAAGAAAACAAAAAATTCATCAAAGCACTTGTTAATGCCACCAAACCAACAGAACCCTTTTGGACTAATTTAAAACCATTAGTTTTTCTTTATATCTGCTTACATACATGCAATGTATGTAAACCACTGAGGGACCTACTAAAAACAGTAACTCAATATCTTTTGACAAACCCTACCAGCCTTAAAAAGAAAGAATGTCACATTAGAAAATGTAGTGTATCTCTCCATCCTCTCTGCCCAATATTTCTGGAAGGGCTGTGAGTTTGAGTCCTCAAGCTCCTCCTCCATAAGGTCCTATCAGAACTGTCATTAGACTTTCCAGCTGGATTTCCAATTGTGACCAACTGAAACCATGGATTTAATCCAACTGTCTCATTTTTAGTCTACCCCGAAGTCTGGCTTGTGGTTCTTTCCCATGACATTTTATAACATGTCCACAGTACCAGAACTGCGACATTTCAATGCGGAGAAGTGGTAGTTTGACCAGGAGAGATTTCCTGATCTCCAAGTCATGCATCCTGACAAGTAACATTACTCCAGAGATCCTTTAGAGGAACCATAGTTTAGCTGCTTGTATTCACAATCATACTCTTCAGGTCATTACCCAACATTCATAACCATAAATCATTGTTGTCATCATCATGATTTAACACCTGCTCTCCATGCTGTCATGAGTTAGATGGTTTGATTGAAGCTGGTAAGGCAGAGAGCTGCACCAGGCTCCAGTCTGTTTTGGCTTTGGTTTCTATGAATGTATGTCCTTCCTAGTGCCAACCACTCTACAGAGAGTCTAAAAACCAAATTGAAGATAGCAAGTTTGCATTTTTTTGACCAACATCTCTTCTGAAGATCAGAAGGTAATCTCCAGTACGCAAGGCAGGGATAAAAATTATTGTTGCGTAGACTTAGATATTGGTCCACTCAAGAAAGTCTTCCTTGTGCCTTCTGCATGTTAGTGAAACATCACCGAGACAAGTGTAGAAGTTTAAGTATCTCAGGTCCTAAGCACTTAAAGATTGTGCTGACACCATATATATGTAGTTCAAAATTTAAACAATGTTAAGCCAAAAAATTTTTTTTTTTTAAATGAAACAAAACTAAGAGCAAGATGGGAGAAAATGTTTATTTTATCTTCTTATGATTCCACTTTATATTTCAAAACTTTTCTCCTACTTTTTTCTAATTGTAAAGTCTTCAATCAAATCCTTAGAATGACACCATGAACACTTTAAAATTATATTTCCGATCATATACACTACCTCGAATATTATTTTAGCAAATTTAAAGTGATTTCTTTTATGCTGTCAACAATTTACCATTGCTGTGGTGCCTCCACTTCCTTTGATGCCCTAAGCACATGCTTATTTTGATTAATGGTTAATTCAGTGCTCCAAGACTATTCACAAGAGATGAGAAGTGGGAAGCTAAATAAGATGCTAGTATTACTGGTGCTAACACAATAATGTGCCAGATGCAGCACAATGTAGTCTATTCCTGAAAATTAAACAGAATGGCCATAATTTGACTGCTTTTGATTGTAGGTCTGCTCATAAATGGTGACCTGCTTTCTAAGGTATTGCATCTGTTTTATATTTAATAAAATGGAACAGCACAATTTTTTAATCGTGTTCTACAATCTAAATCAAGCAATTATTTCACCTTAATAAAGTAGGGTTACAGGAATTGTTTTCTTAACTATTCTTTCAGTAACACAGCAAAATTATAAGAAACATGTGTTTTCTAACAGAAAAAAATAATAGTTAGATCACTCTAGAAAATAACAAAATTACTGTTTCTCTTCTACCCTGTTCTTTTGGGGGCCCCATGCTTGTGTGTGTGTGTGAGAGAGAGAGAGAGAGAGAGAGAGAGAGAGAGAGAGAGAGAGAGAGAGAGAGAGAGAG
>NC_068982.1:33478670-33480073 GCF_001194135.2 Octopus bimaculoides
AAAGAGAGAGAGAGAGAGAAAGAGAGAGAGAGGGAGAGAGAGAGAGGGAGAGAGAGAGAGAAAGAGGGAGAGAGAGAGAGAAAGAGAGAGATACTCTAATATTTTTGCCTATTTTGAGGTTATTCTGCCAATAAAGTAGGGTTATATAATTGTTTTAAACTATTCCTTCACACAAAACAAAAATTAAATGATATATGACTTTCTTTTAACTTCTTGTGTATAGTCAGATATGTCTGTGTAATTCAGAAGATGACTTCACAAGTATATATGTGTGTGTGTGTATATATATATATATATAGAGAGAGAGAGAGAGACGATAAGAAAATGGAGGGAAAATAACAATAAGAAGTGTGTCTTTTGCACTAGGAAGCCATTATTTAATTAGCTAAGAAAGGTGAGAGTGAAAGTGAGTTTACAATCGTTTCTGTGTACCATGGTGAGGAAAATATATATTTAAATTTTGGCCTTGTTGCCAATGATAGACATCATCAGAACGAAGAAGTCAGAAGTAGAGAAGATCGAAAGGTAGAGGAATACATCGGAAAAGAAAATGATCAAAGGTTTGAAAGTCTTGCATTATAGTTAGGTTCACTGTTCATTAAGTCCACTGTGAGGTGGAAGAAGGATAGAAGTTAGTTGAACATGTGGTCTCATGATCATTTAATAGCATGGCTTCCACGACTCTGTGAGTTCTGAGGGTTGACCAGCGGTGCAATGAAAGGGAGTTAACTCTAAAGGGATAACCGGTTCGGTTATAAGGACCTATGTGTCAGTAAGTTATAAGGACCTATGTGTCAGTAAGTTATAAGCTGTAGGCGGTTCGTGTTTATAAAGGAAGCCGTACAGTATAAATCGTGTAAAGTATAAATCAAGCGTCGGTACGATCTAGCATGTGGAGAGACTCATTGCCAGATATGAAAAGTGCAAAGAGAAAGGGCAATGAGGCTAAAATATAAATATATATTTTCCTCACCATGGTACACAGAAACGATCGTAAATTCACTTTCACCTTTCTTAGCTAATTAAATAATGGCTTCCAAGTGCAAAAGACATACTTCTTATTGTTATTTTTCCTCCATTTTTTTATCGTCTATATAAATTAAACTACGGTTTACCTGCTAAATTACCTGCTGCCGTATACCTTTTACCGAGGACTATACCTACTGAGGTAATTACCAGGAGTGCCTTTGGATATATCTATCCCTTAGAGGTTTTAAACACCTCTAACTTGGCCGTTGCCAGTACCGCCTGACTGGCCTTTGTAGGATTTTTGAGCGAGATCGTTGCCAGTGCCCCTAGACTGGCTCTTGTGCAGGTGGCACATAAAATACACCATCTTGAGTGTGACCGTTGCCAGTACCACCTGACTGGCCTTCGTGCGGGTGACACGTAAAAGCACCCAC
>NC_068982.1:33480555-33484831 GCF_001194135.2 Octopus bimaculoides
AATTCTGATGGCCTCTTCTTTTCTTTACACACACAAATATATATATATATACACACACACACACACACACACACACACACACACACACACACACACACACACACACACACACATATATATAGATATACACACACACACACATTATACATGTATTCCTATCCTGATTTCCTACAGAAAATTACTTTTCTATGAGGAATGCAGAAGTGGATTTCTTTAAAAAGAAAAGAAAGAAAAAAAGGGCTGCATGTGAGGAAGAAAGAGGGGCTTTATGTGTAAATTAAGCCACTCCCAATGAAATCTTTTTTCAGCTTCCTTTATAGTATGAGAGAGTATATCCCATTACATTTAAGTAGGACTGAAGAGTGTAAGTATAATAATCATTTGATATTTATGGGAATGGGCAGTATGGGACAGCTTTATGAAAATTTCTAGACTATGGCTCTGTAGTAGGAAGTTTGCTTCCCAATCACATGGCTCCTGGTTCAGTCCCACTGTGTGGTGCCTCAGGCAAATGTCTTTTACTATAGGTGAGGCCCAATCAAAGCCTTATAAGTAGATTTGGTACATGGAAACAAAAAGAATGTGTGCATGTGTGTCACAGCTTGACAACCGGTCTTGGTTCATTTTTTTTTTCTTTTGTGACCCATAACTTAGTGGCTTGACATGACAGACTTAAAAACGAAAGTACTAGGGTCAATTTGTTCAACTGGGATCTCAGCATGGCTTCAGCCCAATGACTGAAACAAATACAAGATAAAACAATGTACTTTGCCTCTCTTATCTACACAGACAACTTGTAAGATAGAATCTTCACATATCACAGGCATATGACACATAAATGAATAATTTCTTGAGATAGTAAAATCAAAGAAATTGATATGACCTCATAACCAACAAATTGGTAATGTCCTGAGAGCCATACAAACACTTACAGTTTATGATGTCATATAGCTCTTTCTTTTATCTTTTACTTGTTTCATTCTTTGAATTGAGGCCATACTGGGGCTCCACCCTGAAGGGTTTGTCCGAGGCTATAGTAGAAGACACCTGCCCAAGGTGCCACGCAGTAGGACTGAACCCAGAACCATGTGGTTGGTAAGCAAGTTAATTACCACATAGCCACTCTTGCGCCTATATATATATATATATATATATATACACACACACACACACACACACAGAGTATGTATATGTGTCTTTCTGTCTGTGTTTGTAAACCTCATCATGGCAACTACACTTGACAACCAGAGTTGATTTGTCTATGTCCCTGTAACTTTGTGGTTCACCAAAAGAGACTGAAAGAATAAGAACCAGACTTTTAAAAAAAACAATAAGTGCTGGGGTCAATTTGTTCAACTACAACCTTTCAAAACAGTTACTCTAGCATGGCCACAGACTAATTACTGAAACAAGTAAATGATAAAATATAGGTTATCATCCATTATCAAGAAAAACACCACTGCCTCCCGCTCCCCTAAACATGAGTGGCACTCAATTAGGAGCTTCAAATTCACTCCAAATTGTAGGCCTCATTATCACCAAGGATCTCTATTGGAAAAAGCACAACCTTAATAAAGCTAGGACCACATACCAAAGACTGGACCTTATCTTCAAGGCTAGAAAATATATCAACCCCGAACAATGCTCAAATGAGGTCCACAATGGTGCACTTCTCTTACAACCAAAATAGTGCTGCTGCTGCTGCTACATGCAATTACAGACATCTTGGATCACTTCTAAAGAAAGGCTTACTTAACTGATTGGTATTAATCTTTTAGCATTTAAACCAGACATATTCATCCCAAATATTCTACCTGTTTTATGTTCAAGCCAGCTAAATCCAGCCTCTCACACCTACCATACAATATCATTCTAAAAATAAATTATGTGATCCTGCCAGTGATGGTACTACTTAAAAAACATCCAGTCTACACTGTAAAGTAGTTGGCATTTGGAAGGGCATCCAGCTGTAAAGACCATGCCAAAACTGACTTCACCTGTGCTGGTGCCATATAAAAAGCACTCAGCCCACTCTGTGGGGTTGTTGGTGTTAGGAAGGGCATCCAGCTGTAAAAACCATGCCAAAACAGACACAGAAGTATTGTGCAGGCTTCTGCCTGACCAGCTCCTGTTAAACTGTCCAACCCATGCCAGCATGGAAGGCAAATGTTAAACAATAATCATCATCATCATCATCATCATGATCATTAAAATCTCAAAGCTATAAGATAATACATGATTAATTCAAAGCAATATGAATAAATAAGCAAAACATTTAACAGAGTAATGTGAATACTAAAGGGTTATGTTACTGACAGACATACTGTCTCTTCTCTACCTTTTTGATTACTACTATAACAGTCTCTGTTCCTCAGAGCTCACTCATCTCATGTCTTCTTCATTCAGGCACTCCTGACCCACTCATCTTTCCATCTGGTCACCTTTGTTGTGTCCACTCCACCTGCCAGCCCCACACTAACATCAGTCCCCTGAAATCTCTCCATTGCTCATGTTTTCTTCTATATGTTGGCCTACAACAGTTTAACCACAACATTAACAGCATCAAACACACCAGTCTCATGGGGCGTGCAAAGGTCATGAACATTGCCCCTTTCCTCCAGACTCAACAAGAAAAGAAGAAGAAAAATCTTGGTTGCTAAATTTGAATAAGGAACTAAAAATGTGTTTTCAAGAGCTATATGGATACAGTGACTACAGTTACTTAGCTCTAAATTCTGTAGCATCGAAGATGTATTTCACTCTGGATTGATGCCAATCTATTACAGGTAACATCTTCAGAAAAGCTACTACCTATTTTTCCAAGGTAGGTGAACTAAAACATATAAAAATTGTTCTGTTAAGAGATACAATGAAATACAAATAGCAAATATCAACTCATGATCTGCTTTATCCATGTCTTTTTTTAGCTACTATGAAAGTAAACAGCTTAGTTTAACTACTTTAAATTTATTTTAGGTTTTCTTATACACCCAAGACAGTGCATGAATTCTTTTACTTGTTTCAGTCATTTTTAAGCCTAGTACATATTCTATTGGTCTCTTTTGCCAAACCACTAAGTCACAGAAAAATAAACACACCAACACCAGTTGTCAAGCAGTGGTGGGGGGGGGGGGAGAGAAACACAGACACATTCACACATAAATATATATACAATGGGCTTCTTTTAGTTTCCATCTATCAAATCCACTCAGAAGGCTTTGTTCAGCCTCAGGCTCACCAAAGCAGAAGACGCTTGCCCAAGGTGCTATGCAGTGGAACTAAAGCTAGAATCATGTGGTTGGGAAACAACCTTCTAACCACACAGCCACACCAGAACCTTATTATTTAATCAGACCACTAATACAATATGTAAACCTATGTGGTAGACAAAAAAAGCTTATCAAATTTACCCATGAACAGCCTAAATTCATTTTCAACCCTTATTGGGGTCTCATCAGGTGTCTACATCATCAAAGAAACAAGTGGCCAATCTATTTATACACTCATCAAATCTAGAAGTTTCAGAGAACAGGAGTTAATAATTTGCATGTTACAAGTGTAAAGATACATAGTAAACATACAAATATGTCAAATTTATCTACTTCTCCATAGATTGAAAAAAATGAAGGAACAGTCTTAATTGATTTCCAACTGTTATTGGAGTCTCATCAAGTGTTTATATTACTTAATGAATCTCAGGGAAACAAGTAACTAATCCATTTACATAGACATCAAATCTAGTAGTTTCAGAGAACAGGAATTACTAATCTGCTTAAGCATAATATGTAAATTAGACTAACCACCACAGCATTGTATGTAAATTACACTAACCTACCTACAAGTTTATGATTGATTTAAATAGTGATTTGTTATAATACCAAGTCACATGCAGAGGAATAGCTACTTATCCTCTGAAGAGTGGTCTACAAACCATGAAACCTTTCAAGGTAAACTCTTTTATATTACTATGTACTAGCTTGACCCGTGAAAAATTCACGGAAAACTTTAAAAAATGTAAGCATCTGTAAACAGTGTACTGGTGCCATGAGAAATGTTTGTATATTATGACTGTCTGTCCTTATGTTCTGAGTTCAAATTCTGCTGCGGTTGACTTTGCCTTTCGTCCTTTTGGGGTTGATAAATTAAGTACCAGTTGTGTACTGTGGTCGATCTAATCAACTGGCCCCCTCCCCACAAAAATTTCAGGCCTAGAAATGTAGATTGTGACAGTTACAGAATATAGAAAGTAATGTAACACCAATGACTATATAATGCA